>NC_137894.1:92154014-92341752 GCF_963455335.1 Martes martes
AGGTCATGATCTCAGGGTCATGACATCCACCAGGAGTGGGGCTTCACCCTCAGCAAGGAGTCTGCTTAAAGATTTGCTCCCTCTGCCTCTCCCCCATGCACATGCACATGCCTGCTCTCTCTCAAATAAATAAATCTTTAAAAACAAAAAGATTCTTTTTTCATTTTAATTTAATTTACTTATTTGTCAGAGAGATTGAATACAAGTGGGGGAGCAACACGCAGAGAGAGAAGCAGGCTGTCTGCTGAGCAAGGAGCCGGTTGTGGGACTCAATCCCAGGACCCTGGGATCATGACCTGAGCCGAAGGCAGACACTTAAATGACTGAGCCACCCAGGCATCCCAAAAGAAAAGGATTCTTAAAGAATGCTCAAATCAGTGATTTTATAAGTAGAATATGCTAAGTTGATTATAAGATTGACTGTATATGGAAGTTTTGTGGAAGCAAATAGGCCAACTGTATACTTACCAATGAAAACATTTGTGATAATGTGTGTGGAAAAGCTCTGGAACAAGCTAAACAAATTAACTGGATTTTAAAAAATAAAAGACTGATGAGAGTTTGTGACTTTACTACAAGATATGAGAAAAATTTATAAGTATTACTAACTGGAAAATTTTTTCAGTTACACAAACAAATAGGGTGAGCCTCTCAGATTAAAGGGGTTATTAATTTCTCATATCTTGTGCTAAGTAGAAATCTGGAACATTCAATAGAACATTGACAAACTGGCAGAAGCAAAAAAAGATGTCCTACATTAGTAAGTTAGTGACATATCCTCAGAAACATGTCACTAATTGATTACACTGAACTACTTGGAGTTAAATACAAAACATAAAAATGTAGTAGGGAAAAAATAAAGCCCAAGAAAGAAGTAAAGAAAGAGGAAGATGCACAATATGTAAAATACACATTGAGTAATTGGTGGTCATATACTTAAACAATATGAAAATCAGTAAATATTCTGTTTGCCTTTTGGTCTGATCCCTGTGAGGTAAGAAAAGAAGTAGAATTTTCACTTCCATTTTAAAGGTAACTTGGAGAGGGGCACCTGGGTGGCTCAGTGGGTTCAGGTCAGGTCATGATCCCAGGGTCCTGGGATGGGAGCCCCGCACGGGGCTCTCTGCTCAGCAGGGAGCCTGCTTCCCTTCCTCTCTCTCTGCCTGCCTCTCTGCCTACTGTGATTTCTGTCTGTCAAATAAATAAATAAAATCTTAAAAAAAAACAAAAAACAAACCAACAAAAAAAATAAATGTAACCCGGAGAAAGAGAAGAGATATTAATTTTCCTGTGTTGAGACCAAATTCTGTTGTCAGATACCAAGCCTCTGAGAACAAAATAAAAGTATCTTCTATTCAGCTTTTGCAACACACAATCACTCATCTATTACCTGTGTTTTATAGTCAATACACAATAAAGATCAACATACTTTCCTCTCTGTTTGGACTGAAGAAAAAGGACAATAAGTAGATACTGCCAATTTAGAAGAGATCCATGACCTATAAATTCATAGTGCTTTTGTCCATTAACCTCTCCCTTTTTTATCATCAAACTAATCTTGTAAAGAACCTCAGAGATACAGAAGCGTCAAATGACTTCATTACTATATTATGTGTCAAGGATTACATCCTGATCCCAAAGACATAAGGAAAAAGGCTTCTGGTCCCAGTTCTATTTCATACTTGGGGAATAACTCTAAGATATATATAAGCTTGTTTGCAAGATAGAGTAACAAAAAACACACCCTTTTAAATAAAACGGTCATTTCACAATGTGGCATTTCCTTTAAATAATTCTGGAAATCAATTAGTTTCAACCCATTTCATTGTATTGAGGACAAAAGACCCAATTGAGACTTCGTTAGCTCATAACAATGGGTCCTCCCTCCCAAAAAAAAAAAAAAAAAATTTTTTTTTTTTACTTGGAGAAACTTAAGATTCTATAAGTGAAGTTTTACAAAAACATTTTTTCCCACATAATGGAGATAGTTTGTTGTATTATGCAGTGCACTTCATGTGTTCCCAGGTGCATATCGATGGTTCTGCTCCATAGCACCCATATCCTCATGGCAAGCAATGAAGTCTGTTTCTGTTATGACTGTCACCGTTGTTTTGACTGTCTTTAACCTGCCTGGCAACCTGAGAATCCTTTTGTCAGGATCTGCACCCAAAAAGAGGCCATGGTGTGGCCTTTGTTGATAAACTGTTCTCACTTCTCTGACAGATATTTCCTAACGTCTTGTATATAGTGACAGTGATCCCAGTGACAGCCAACACTGAAAAAAATTCTACAGTCCAATTTTAACTACGAGATGTGGGCGGGGAGGGGAAGATGTGGAAAAAGGCACAGAAAACTTAGGTGAATTGAAATGAAGGTCATAGGGCACAAATGTAAACTCCTTCCAGGAATGTTTGAGAGTACCTGGTTATGTGGTCCTGGCCACCATTAGGTATTACACTATTCTAAAATCTTTGTCAGTTGAATTAATTAAAAATCATATCTAGTAATAATTTGTAGTTTCCTTTAATATTTTAATATCTTGGTTTATCACTTCTGTCTTTTATTTGTTTACTTTCTTTGCCTGTTTTTCTACTGAGGACCTAATCTCTGTCTTATTGAATTGCAAGAGTATCTGATATACAGAATATCAATTCTAAAGTTAAGAATTAAGGACTAAATGACTAATATCTCTTTGATTTCAAATACCTGTAACAGGAGGGAGAACATGTTACTCATTAAAATTCCCAAGGAGTTGGTAGGGGAGTTGTATATTTGTCTGCAGTCTGTACATGAAGAAAGGGGTTTTGTTTTGTTTTGTTCTGTTAATTATGGTTGACACACATTCTTACATTAGTTTCAGGTATAAAACACGTTGATTGGACAACTCTATGTATTAAGCCATGCTCACCATAGTGTACTAGCATTTAAGAGCCTTGAGATTTCTGCAGGCCTTACCTACATAAATGTTTGTTGCTTTAAGCCACCAAGTTTTGGGGTAATATGCAATGCAAAACTAATACAATAGCCATTAAAAATGATAATTTAGTTGTGTGGCATGAAGGAGGTTACGGGTGTGGGTGTGTGTATAAGTAGTCTGTCCTGTAACACGTTTCTGTACACATATTTTGTATATATATGACTGATAAAAAGTGGAATTAAGTCAATATAAATTTGGAGTCATGTTGGCATATATTCAAGTTTTTCTAGGTAAGTAGAGCCAGAATGGGAGAAGTGGACTTCTAACCATAAACAGGAAAGGAAAAGCCATTCATTCAGAAGCTGCCTTGACAGCAAGAGCCCTTTGGTTTATATTTTAAGAAAATTTAAAACAAGTACCTGAGACTATGAAATATGCAAAAAAAAAAAACTAATTATTATGGCATGATCTATAAAATTTGTAATAAAGACTGCAAACAACCCAAATCCCATCAATATAAGACTGATTAAATATACTATGGTATACCCATCGATGGAGTATTATGCAGCTATAAAAAGAACAGATGACAATTCAGTAATCTAACATAGAGTGGTCTTTAGGATTTAGCTACTAAGGGAAATATAGCAAGGAGTAGAAGAGTAAGCCATATGTGTAATAAAGGGGAAATACCAATATCCATACATATTTATTAATATTTTTAAAAATAAACAATACTAATTAAAATAAACAAAACTAATTAAAAAACATAACAACCAAAACAAATTTGTGGTTTTCCTTGAATTTTGATTTGAAGAAAGCAAATATAAAAGGATATTTTTAAGTAGAAAGACTTGACCATGGATTTGATATTACATATTAAAGAATTTTGGTCAGTTTCGTGAGGTGTGATAATGGCATCATGCTTATAGGTTTTTTTGTCTTCATCCAGTAGAGATAGATATATATACATACGTACGTATATGTATATATAGATATATACACATACGTATGTATATATGTATGTATATACATATACACATGTGTGTATACGTATGTATATACATGCATATGTATACACATGTGTGTACATGTGTGTGCGTGTGTACACATGTGTATATATGTACATGTGTGTATATGTATATACATATACATATATATACACACAAAGCCATTAATAAGTACAATGATATGATGTCAGGATTTGCTTCAAAAATACTTCAGTGAGGGAAAAGGCTGGGTGAAGGCTAGGGTTGGAGAGACAGATGCAACAGGATTAGAAAAATAATGATATCTTTTGAAGCTAGTTTTTAGATATATATATTTTTTTTACTTATAGGTGTGTTTAAAAATTTCCATAATAAAAAGCTGAAAAACAGATAAATGTTAAAAGAGGGTTTGCTCACAGACCTTCTGTCTTAAGTCAGCTCAGGTTGCCATAACAAAATACTATAGACTGGGTGACTTAAACAACAGAAATTTATTTTCCCAAAATTTTGTCAAAAAAAAAAAAAAAGAAATTTATTTTCTCGCAGATCTGGGAGCTAGAAGTCTGACATCAAGGCGTCAGCATGGTCAGTTTCTGGTGAGGACTCTCTTCAAGCTGGTAGATAGCTGACTTCTCATTGTGTCCTCCCATGGCAGAGAGAGAGAAAGCAAACTCTCCAGTGTCTCTTCTTATAAAGACATTAATTCTATCATGAGAGCTGCATCCTAGTGACCTCGCTTAAACCTAATTATCTTCCAAAGGCCCCATTGCCATACCTAATCCCAGAGGGGGTTAGGGTTTCAACATATGAATTTTGGGAGGACAAAATTTGATCCCTAGCACCTTCCTACTCAGCAGGGCATATGTCCAGACAGGCACAGCTCTCAGTTCACTGCCAGGTTCACAGCACCCATGCCTCCCTCAAGGAGGGATAGCCATAGCCCCCTGGCTCAGAGATTGGCTTCCACCTGTATTGTACATACTCCTGCTCAGTATACTCCTTCCAGATCTAATTAAAGGGCTGATGGTACTGCCACTTTACTGTTCTTGCTTTTTTTTTTTTTTTTTATAACTGACATACCAGTCTGTAGTCATGCTGAATTGTCTGCCTGACAGCCCAACTTATCTCCCCAGGTACCAATGATTGTTTTTGCTAGTGCTCTGGTTACAGATTTGCTGGGATTTTTAATACCCTTCTCTAACCTTACTTTCCAGTTAAGTCCTGTCATTTTTAGTGTGCAGTTTTGCCAAATACAGTGTTTTTCAGGAACACATACATTGCATTTTGCCAGAAATGCCTGTATATGCAGAAAAGGGCAAGTTAGCAAATAGTTTATATATAGCATGATTCAATTTTTGTTAAAATATACCTATATATGTACATAGGGAAAAAGATGTTTGTAGCTTCTTATACGCATTTTCTAATTCTTTCCACGCATTATATGGGTTCATAAAAGAAACAATAAGAGTTTTTAAAACTAAAGAACAATTGATAGCCCAGAGTCTGACCATTTAGATAACTAGAAAGCTGTACCCTTCGAGGGCTAAGAGATGGAGGTGGAATAATTCTATAATCATCTGTGGCTTAGAGAGTCTCAATACTCCATTCTGAGTATCTCTGGAAGACACATTTTCACTAACCCTACTCTAGCAGAAGTTAAGCCGTCCTTTGTCAGGGTGAAAAGCAGAGTGGGCTGAGTGGGGATTGATTATTATGAAATTTTTTTTTTTTTTTTGGTGAAGACTATTAAGAAGCCAGAAATTTGACAAAGTTATCAAGACATCATCTTAAAATGAAAGGTGGGGCGGGGGGACCCTCACTTGTGTCAAAAAATAAAAAAATAAAAACACCACCGACTCTGACAGTCACCTTAAATATATCATCTCCACAAGATTTCTTGATATATGCATAACTGTTTTCACTTAACACATGAAATAGACTCAGATGGTTTAAGTACTTAATGAGGTTATGAAGCTAGTAGGAATAGAGCAGGGATTCCATCCTACCTGTCTTCAAAATTTGTTATTTCAGAGAAACTCACACCTAGTAGTATGGATCATATTATTTTATAAACAATTTATTTTCTCACATTTGGACTACCTGCATGACTTTAGAAACTATCAGTTACCTTTTTTTTAAAATTAATCCCTAACATCATATTCAGTTTTATGATTCTGATCATGACCATACATAAACATTTAACCAAAGATAGGAGATTAATTTTTGATTATCCTTGCCCCAGGACTGAAGGAAACCCACTTGGTTAAAGGCATGTAGTAAACCAGAGCCCAGGTTCCATCTCTTCCTGACATGGGGCACGGCTGCACTGCCTCCCTTCCCAGTCTCTACACAGGGCCCCGGAGGGCACAACCCACACACACACACACAGTAGTCCATCTTCCAATCTGTCTTTATCCTTCTACCTTCTCACTGGGCCCTAAATACAGTTAGCATTTCTTTCTGACCACACAAATTATGCCATTAGTGCAATCATTACATTTTTAAATTCAGTTTGAATATTTTTACTTCTAATATCAAATAGATCTCAATTGAGGTCTGCAGTGACATTGCAAAGGTAACACCCTGAAGACCTCAAAAATCTAAATTTCTTTATCCCTTCTAGTTCTTTTCACTTTCCATCTCTTCTGAAATACCAATTTTCATTGGTATGAACATTGAGAAACTCCAATGGGTACACACTAATTTGCTGTAGCTGTTGAACCCTTTTCTATTCTTTTGATGCTACCACACACATCCTTTCCCTTTATGGTTGACGCTTGCAATTCTCCTTGCTGCGCCCCCTGCCTTCTCTTTAGGCCAGTCTTGAGCATTCAGGAGAGTTAAGGGACACTAGCAACACTAAAACTATATATAGCATACATATCCCACAACTAAAGCATGATGTTCAGTAACATCCATAATGGAAGCCCATAAGTCCTTCCATCATCTAATGCCGTCTAAATTATCACCCCCAAAATTCATTATGGTGAAGATAGTTTTATATTGAATAATCTTATTATATCCTGATATTTTAAAAATTAAAAATACTGGCATAAATCATAACTCTCAGCTTTTCATAATTGCAAAATTCCATTTACCTAGCTGGTCTCTTCATTGTGTTGATTGAAAGCATGCATATGGAACAACAGAGCTGACCTCTGTCTCCCATAGATTCTATTCTGTATCAGATGCCAAAGTAGCTAAAGAGGTTTTACACAAGAGCCAAAAGATATTTAACTTCTTAAAAATCATCCCTGAGCAAGAAAAAAATTCTCTTCCAGTGGAATTAGATCACTTTAGCACCTTCTTCTCATATTCTAATTGCCCATGGTCTTGGCTATTTCCCCACTTTCTGGGTTCAACCTAAACCATAACTCTGGCTCAATCATTCAGCTTTCCACATTTTCAGGTGACTCCTATTTTCAATCTTGGCTGCCCCTATGATCCTATCTCTTGGTTCTCAGCCTTAACCTGATCCCCACTTTCTATGTTCTGGTTCTGACAGTGTTTGAACAACCAGCCCTGGGTAGTAAGGGTATCACACTAGACACACAGGAAGTGTCTAATTATGGAACCTCTAGGAATATTATTAGGTATAGTCAGATTAAGATCTTATTAACAAAAAAAAAAAAAACATTCTGACATTTGTTAAATGGTAAAGAAGGCTTTATTCAGAACTATTGTGATAGGTGTCAAGACTATCACAATAGGGAAGACAGATCAGACTCAATAGAGAATACAGCAAAGACAGCTGAGAATTTATAGCTAAGGAGCAGAGTTGGGGTGGAGAGGGTTGTCAGTGGATAGAAAATTACTAGAAGAAGTCTTCAAGGGTAGGGGGATTATTGATAAACCAATTTAACAGAATTCTTGTTGAAGGCAGATCAGGGTAATGAAATACTGAAAATGAAGAATGAAGATATCAAAGGTGATCAGGTATTAAGGGTAGAAGGGTTCTTTCTAAACTGACCTAGCAGGATACTTGCTAAAACTGGACTTGGCAGGTGGAAGAAACGTCCACAACAATGACTAGTCAGAAGGAGGGCTCAAAGGAGCCAGTCCATAGTTTGACCAAAGAGAGAGTCTTTGTCAGCTCATATCAGCATTTATAAACAAAAGAAGGAAGGAAGTTAACACACTTTTAAGGACTGATTATGGCACTGTCATTATGTGGTACTTTGTAAGTATTATCTTAATTAATCATAATTAATAAAATAATATCAGGAAGCTCTCATTATCATCACCTAACATATGAAGAAACCGAGGCTCAAAGAAATTAAATAATACCCTGGCACCAGAAGACCTGGATTAGATGTTGGCTTTTTCCTATAACTTTTCACCATCTCTGCTGACTTCAACCAAGTTACCTAACCCTTCTGTTTCAGTTGATATGCAATATGGAGATAATGTCCCTTCCTCCCAGGTCTTTTATCAACTATGATTTATAGGGGAATGACTCTAGAATCTCTCTCAAATTCTATTTCTAGATTCATCTCTCTACCTGTCTACTAGATAGATGCTCCTGAAAATTAATGTCCAAACTGAACTCATTATCTTGCTTCAAAATACCTGTTCTGCTTCCTAAATTCTTAATCTCCTTAATTGATAGCTATGTAATTTTCCAAGCTAGAAACATCAGAGTTACAGTCAACTCTAGGTAGTCATGACTCCCATACCCAAACAAGTATACTTCCATATGTTCCTATGTAACCCTAAGAGAAACATTTCCCAAACTGATCTTCTCAATAAGGTCCTTATGTCCCATTCATGTCCTCATCATGTCACCTGGGCTACAACAACAGTCTCCTGGTGGCCTCCTTACCAATAATCATTATCTGCCTCAATACGTCCTCTTAATTGTCATTACCCTCATTATCTATTAAAACTAAATCTGGTCATGGGGCTCCTGGGTGGCTCAGTCAGATAAGCATCCAACTCTTGATTTCGGTTCAGGTCATGATCTCAGGGTTGTGCAACTGAGCCCTGTATCAGACTCTATGCTGGGTATGGAGCCTCTGTGAGATTCTCTCTCTCTCCCTCCACCCCTCTCCCACTTTCTTTCTCTCTCTCTTTTTCTCTCTCTCTCCCTCTCTAAAACAAACACACATACAACAAACAAACAAACAAACAAAAAAAGAACACCCTAAATCAGGCCATATCATTGTGTTACTTAAAACCCTGTTAGCCAGGGTGCCTGGGTGGCTCAGTTGGTTAAACAACTGCCCTCAGCTCAGGTCATGATCCTGGAGTCCCAGGATCAAGTCCCACATCAGGCTCCCAGCTCTGTGGGGAATCTTCTGCTCCCTCTGACCTTCTCCCCTCTCATGCTCTCTCTCATTCTCAGATCATGACCTGAGCTGAAGGCAGATACTTAACCAACTGAGCCACCCAAGGTGCCCCAACTATTTTCAATTGTGTTGTTAATTCAAAGTCAGCAAGGTTCCCATTCATTTAAAATTAAGGAAAAACTGGGTCCAAAAAAATTTCCCTTAGAATTAAAATACATTATTGTAAAATTATAGATCACATCTTGAAAATTAAAGTGTATTGCTTCTTTGGGGATTTGAGTTCTTTCATTCTTATTTGCTATTTTTATAGCATGTATGATAAGCCACCTACAGTCATTTCTGAACTAGTTATTAGAATAAAAGAAATTTATTTAAATATCTTATAAATTTATTTAAATATCTTATAATTTTATAATATATTATAAATTTATAATATTTAAATATCTTATAATTTTCCCTTAGAAATATTTCCCTTAGAAATATTAAATCATCACTGCCAATAACTTCCCAATGCATTTTCTGGGTTATTACAATTTTTAGTTAAAAACTAAATTCTAAAATAAATTTTAAATTACTCTGCATTAAAGTAATTCTAAATGAATAACAAGCTTATTGATACATAAATTCAGTACTTGCAATATTATGCCATTTTAGTTATCAGATAAGCTACAAATATTTTAAACTCTTTATGTTTGCAAAATATAAATGCCTTTATTATGTAATCTACCTTGTAAAATATTAAAGTTTAATTATTAAATAACGTACCTTAAATTATTATATTATCTAAATAATTAGGATGTAATCACTATAATCTTTATGAACCATACTGAACCATCCTGAATTACTGTGAATTACAATTTAAGTTTGTATAGCTATTTAGAACTTTTTCTAAGCAATGTCTTCTTTTTTTTTACCTTTTCTTTTAAATCCAGTATAGTTAACATACAGTGTTATATTAGTTTCAGGTGTATAATATAGTGGTTCAAGAATTCTATACATTACTCAGTCAAAACAATGTCTTTCAACAGAACCATGTGGATGTTCTACTCATTGTTCTTTGCTGTAGAACTTAACATATATTCCTGACTTTATATTTATCAACCACAGTATATTATAAAGAGTATTTTATTTACATGATTTCCCAAAAATTGAAATGCAGTTTTCTGTAGGTAATTTTCCCAACACTGTTCCTCTATGTGATCTGGTCAATTTCCTTTTTGTGAAAAAGATAACAGAAATTTTATCAAATTTTCAAAATTTGCTGGTTGCCTATTCAATATTCATTCTCCTCTTCTTCCCCATTAAGTGGAATTACAATTTTGTCACAGCATCCATGTGCTCAAGAGAAAAAGCATTCCTATTTCCCAAACTCCCTTGCAAAGAGGGTGGCTGTGGGACAAAGAGGCCAAGGCCATGGAAGTAGAAGCTGTTTTGGGGGGCTTCTGGAGAAGCTCCAGAAAAAGAGACTCTAACTCTGCAGACAGTTATTTTTGTCCTTTGTTCTTCCCCCTCCCCTCTTAGGCCTTGAGAAAAGGGCCAAAAAACGGCAAACATCTCAGCCCTGACACACAGATCACCAAGCCAACTCAAGCAACCAGACTTCTCATTACATAAGAAAAAACAAGCCTTTATCTTGTTTAAGTCACTATTATTTGAGTTTTTGTTTCATGCAGCTGAACTGAATCTCTAACTGAGAAACCGGTACTAACCCAATAGTGTCAGTTACTAGAATCACCCTGCAAACCTACCTGCACAAAAGAACATTATTTTTCATGTAGGGATTTTGTTAAATTTCACATTTTAGCACCTTAATAAATGTCATTAGACAAATCCAATTTTGTTTATATATGAAAGCCTTTTGAGAGAGTGGGTCCCAAAAAGAGCACAATATATAATAAAGAGACAAGACAATGAAAGGCAGGTCGGCATCCTCAAAGACAGATTCCTCCACAATAGAGCACTGAGAAAGAATTAGGCAGAGTCCAACAGAGCTGTTTCTGAAAATAATGGGTATGTTTAAAAAAAAAAAAAAAAAAACTAAGGAAGGAAAGGACTATGAACAGCAGAGCCTTTGAAATGTATAGAATGTTACAGAAATAATGATTTGTTCTACGTATCTGTTCTTTACATTGTGGCCTCATTATTTTGTTTGAAATTCCCTGTACATCAGACATACTCATAAATACCAAGTCATATATCAAAGATTTTGGATTCATTTTCTCATTCACTAAATTGTTTTAAATGCCTACTATATGCCAGACACTCTTCTAGGCCCTGGAGATATGGCGATAAAGAGGACAGTTAAAGCTTCTGTCAATAAGGAGTTTGTAGTCTGAAGGGGAGGCAGACAGATATAAACAGGTTAGACAGGGGTGAGTGTTGAAGAGGAAAAAAGTAGATATGATTTTTTTTAAAGATTTCATTTATTTATTTAGAGAGATGAAGAGAAAGAGCATGAACGGGGGAAGGGGCAAAGGGAGAGGAAGACGGAGAATCTCAAGTAGACTCCCTGCCTGAGTAAAGGGAGCTCAATCTCAAGATCCTGAGATCATGACCTGCACCAAAAGATGGAATTGTGAAGAAGCCTCCATGAGAAGATGACATTTAGTAAAGATACAAAGGGCATGAGGAAACAACTTACGTAGATATCTAGGGAAAAAACATTCTAGGCTAGTGGGGGAGGGAGGAATGAACAAAAGCAGAAGCTGGGAGGCTGGAGTGCTTACTTCAAAGTACAGTTAGAGGCCAGTAGGGCTTAGAGGGGGGTGAGCATAAATTTTAGAGCAATGTGACTGTGTCACATCTTAGGCACTACATCCGTTTGCTTACCATTTATCCATAACATAAAAAACCCTTACATTTGACCCTTTTAATTTCCAGTGATATTTGGAAATATATAAAATAATTTATAAAATAAAAACAACAACAACAACAAAAAAAAAAAACAGTAGAATTCTTGACATATCATGAGAAAATTTATGTTTAAGTACCTGGTCATAAAGAACTATATTTTCGTTGTTACCAATGTTTAAAGTGATGATACTCAAACATTTCTTATACTTTTTAAATCTCAGGTTTTCAAAAATGTGCTGCACATATTAAGTACTAGTTTCAGCCTTTAGAAGATTTTTATCCTGTAATACAAGTAATTTTCTGAAAGAGTATTGCTTGTGTGGAGAAAATTAAGCGCCCGTCTCAATTTAGGAGTATGTCTGAAAGAGTATCCTTAAAAGGGTTACATTCTTAGGGGTCAGAAACAGTAAATTGAGGTTTATAATGTGTATCAAAATGGAAATTTTATTTTGATAGATTTTATATCATTCCAATTGCCCCTCTGAAATGTAGATATAAGAATACTAAAATCTACTGCATTAAAATTTTAAACTCATTGCTCTAAAATGAATGTATCTGGACTGCCTATCTGCTTGGGGTGAGTCATTTATCCTCTTATTCTCTCACAGAGAATTTGATTGCATTCAAACTACCCAGCTGGAGAATTCAGCTACCTTTGGAAAAGTTGACATCAAAGGATCTGTGAAGAGTTCTCCTACCCTCTGCAGAAGCCTGAATGTGGACTGAGGTGGCCATCATCACCTCTTCACAGCTAAGGAAGCCAGAAGAGGCATCCTGCCATCTTCGTCAGGTACTGCTAGTGTTTGTGAATTTACCACTCTAGAAGATGACAGAAACGATTTTAGCACAGTCATGCTTATTTTCTAAAACTTTTGTGTTACTTTGACTCATCTCTCCCTCAATACTGATTATCAATTAATACACATCCAATTAGATTCTAGGCCTTTAATTATTATTAAAATCATTTAGTTTAATGCCCTCAAGTTGCAAGATTCTAAATACATAAGTAATGATGACTGTTTTGTAGAGCTTTGTCTTAAAAAACAATCATGGCCTACTATTGTATAGTATTTGTAAATGCAGCTTCTATTCTGAATACTTCAAACTAGTTATTCATTTGCTCCTCCAGCCAACCCTAGGAAGTAAGTGCCTTTTTCATCTCATAGACAAGGGAACCAAGCAACATGGAGCAAGTAACCTGCCCAGCATCACACAACTGGTAAGCAGTAGTGCCTGAATATGGACCCGGTAGTGTGGGCTCCAGACACTGGAGTTTTAGCCATGATGTCATGCTGTTTAACCTGTTCTCAGTGCTATGTGTTGTTCAAGTGAATTATGGATACAAAAATGTGAATCTGTTACTCTACAGATACATAATTATTCATGAAGTAAGGCACTGCTGGTGAGAAGTAGCCATGGAAGTTACCTGATGATAGGAAATGTAAGCACATATCCATGGAAATACATCTAACACTACCAACTTGTAAACTATAGTAAAACAAGTCAAGTGTGTAGAAATTCCCAATGAGTTTAGAAGAAAAACTCCTAAACCAAGGTTATTTTTAAATGATTCAAATGAGAATGGGATTTGAGGTGTTACTGAAAAGAGAGGAATTGGATTTGAGAAAGAGGAGGCAGAGAAGAGAAGGACAGTTGAGCAAAGAGCATGAAGGAGCAAAGCATAAGATTGTTAATGGAACAGCAAATATACCAACTGCTAGAGAAGTGGATTCACCAACACCCACTGAAGCTCTAAGGATTTGTTCATTGGTGTATGTAATGTTCTTTGAACATCTTGGGGATAAAAATAAGTACTTAAATTAAGCCTATTTCTATTACTTTTGCTTATGGATTTTTCTTTCACTCAATCCTAATACTCAAAAGTCAGAGAAGCTGGGGCGCCTGGGTAGCTCAGTTGGTTAAGCGTCTGCCTTTGGCTCAGGTCGTGATCCCAGGGTTCCCGGATGGATTCCACTGCTCAGTGGGGAGCCTGCTTCTCCCTCTCCCTCTGTTCTTCCCTCCCCCCAACTTGTGTACCCTCTCTCTCTCTCTCTCTCTCTCTCTGGCTTGCTCACTTTCTCTCAGATAAATAAAATTTTTTTTTTTTTAAAAATCAGAGAAACTGCTGGCTTTCTTCAAAACTGGAACCCTTGGCTTCTAGATCATTCAATTACAGAACCAAAGAATTAGAATCAAAATTGTGATCTAATCCAGCCCTAACATTTCCTTGAGAGTTAAACTCTCTAACCTAGTTTCCTTCTCTGTAGTATGAAAAAATACTACTCTCATTTGGTATGCTGAGAGAATTAAAATGAGATAATACTCATCATTCACTGAGCATTGGTATTAGAGGTTGGCCATAGTAGCCTCTCGATAAACATGTTTCTTCCACTCCCCCGTCTCCATTACACACACACTCACATGCACACACGCACGCACACACACACAACTTTTAAGGGGATTCTTAGGATATCCAGTACATGCTTCTTGACTTAGAAATAAGAAAAAACTAGTAATGTGAAATTATATATCCCAAAACAATCTAAATATAGGAGACTAATTCTGTCTCTGCTTGATTTTAACTTTTAGCTTGCTGGAGCAGAGATTTGCATTGTCTTTCCAAATAACTGTGAGCACATTTGAACCTACCACTAGAGAAGGCACCCCTGCTCTAAAGATGAGTTCACTAGGAAGCATCCTGCCTGCTCTATTTTAGCTGGAGCTGACTACAGACTTCCCAACTCACTGGGTATTGACTCTAGGGAAGGAAAATCATAAAATGAACTGCAGATTACATCCCTAATGTAGGTTTTCCTATGTTACTTTCTTTCTAGAAGGCTGAAAATATGTCTAATAAAAATTATTTTAGGGGCACCTGGATGGCTCAGTCAGTTAAACATCCCACTCTTGGTTTTGGCTCAAGTCACAATCTCAGGGTCATGAGATCAAGCCCTTTTCTGGCATGATCTCATGCCAGATCATGAGATTTGGGATGATCTCTCTTCTTCTCCCACTCCTTCTGCCCTTTCCCCACTGCACATGTGCATGCTTTTAAATAAAGAAAGAAAGAAAATCTTTTTTCAAAAATATTTTACTTAATTCTAAAGTAAAAAGATTTCTGAGGACCATTTTATTACATTTATGTTATTGGTTAAGCAAAAAGAGAACCAATTAAACTCATTAACCAAGTACATTCAACTCGAGTTTCCTTTCTTGTTGATTTCTTGATTCCTGGTCAAGTCTTTCCTCTTTACCAAGTCCTTCTCCTCCATGCTCATTCTCTATTTTGTGTCCGAATCTAGTCTTGCTTCTTTCCCATCCATGCAAATGCCAGTTCTTTCCTGGCTCACGTCATCACTACGCTAACAAATCCTACCTACCCAAATTTGTTAGCAATTATTATCGTATTCAAATCAGCCTGCAACATGATCAACCCTCTGCCTGCCAAGCTATAATGCTTCCTTATTTAAGTCATTGTTTCCCAAGGCTACTTCCTTGAGGACAACTGAAAACTTCTTTGCAGTTCTTCATCCACTTTAATAACAATAGCCACAATTTTTTAAAAATGGCTAGCTAGCATTTATGGATCCTCTTTAGTATAGCATTTCTCTAAATTTTTTGTATACATCATTGCGTTTAAATTATATAGCAACTTTGGGACATGAGTATTATTATGCCAACTCGACAGATTGGGAAACTGAGTAATACAGCTGTTAAATAACCTATCAGGTCTCACAGCTAAGAAATGGCAGAGCCAGGACTACCTGACTTCCAAGTCCTGTGTGTAGTACACAGTTGAGCAGACCATTTCCACCTGTCCCTAATTAAAGAGTCTAGGTGGGCACAAAAGTGACTCAAAGCACATGCTGAAGGAACCCTGTGCTCCAAATTATTTTCTCTACTTTTACATTTTCTACAAAATAAGTTCTGTAGACCTTAACGTTACTGTTTTTCTCGAATTTCAGCTTTTCTCAAAGCTTCCTCTTCTCTTAACAGCCCATCAACTACTCAGCTCAGACATCAGGGTCCCACCTGCCTGGCACATGCCTATCTACCAGATAGCATTCTCACTCAGCATGGATATTAGCTCATATCTATACTCACAATGACTCCTATCTCCTGCTCAGGAGTTATAATATCCATACATATATGAGAAGAGGGAATTTGCCACAAAATATCACTAGGTTGCCAGTCTGTATCATTTGAATGCACAATTTGTACGGAAGCAAAAACTTGTTAGCAATCTGAGTTCATTTAGTTTTATTAGTTGTTGCTTTAAATTAAAAAGTTAGGGATAGGGGACGCCTGGGTGGCTCAGTTGGTTAAGCAGCTGCCTTCGGCTCAGGTCATGATCCCAGCGTCCTGGGATCGAGTCCCACATCGGGCTCCTTGCTCAGCGGGGAGCCTGCTTCTCCCTCTGCCTCTGCCTACCACTCTGTCTGCCTGTGCTCACTCGCTCGCTCTCTCTAACAAATAAATAAATTAAAAAAAAAAAAAAAAAAAAGTTAGGGATAATTACATTTTGATAATCCCTAAGCCACTTCTGACAGACTAAGCCTAGTACACATTTGAAAATGACACTTGTATAATAACTGCTTGTAAGACAAAACTGAGGATTAAAACTATAAGCTTGGATTTTAATATTCAAGTACATAAAAGGAACCAAAATAATAATGCCGATATCCTTTGTTACACAGAAATTTTTCATGTAGAAATTTGGAGATTACAGAATTAAAACACAAGGAAAGGCCTCAATACCCAAAGAGTCAAAAAAAAATAACAGTAAAATAGACTTGAGTTTTGCTTTGTTTTGCTCTATATTCATCCATAAGAAAAACATGCCTATTCCTCATTACGTTATATGCCTTTTAAAAATTAGTTTGGTTGAAAAATGAAATTTAGTACTTGGAATATCAACAGCTACCAGTGTAAAGAGGGTAAGTATGTGAACCAGTATACCTTAAATTTCAATTATCTGGAAAATAATACAAATAATGGTTCTTTTCTTTCTCCACATGTGTGGTGTCATAGCTCATTGTCAATGGGACACTGGCTTCAGTCATAGTCCCAGTAACAGTAGCATGTACCCACACCCTCTTACAAATATCTGTATGTCAGTAGGATCAGAAGAGTCTGTAACTGTGAGGAAAAGGTTCCTTGGTACAAAGTTGACCTGGTCAAACAATGACTTTGGCTCTGACACAGTCCTTCTATGACCAACTAAGCCTGCTGCATTAAGCTAAAGACAGTATAATAGCTCTTTATACTCATCCAGCTTTACTCTGGCACAATATCATACAAGACACCTGATCAAAGAACCCCAAATAAAATCTTCCCATTTTTGCTTTTGCTCATATACAATCCAAACCACCTCATGCCCACTGTCTCACTCTAATTACTCCTTCTATACATTCCACTTCAGACAAGTGTGCCCAAACCTCCTTATCCATCCATCTCACATCACTGGCCCAGCTTAGGCAGAGCGTAGAAGATCCACTCATCCCCATTTCTTCCAAGCCCATTAGAAGATCTCTTTTTATCAACACAGTTCTTCAAAACCCACCATTCCTCTTACTGTTGAACTTAGAAATTGAATCACAGGCATTTGTCCTTTACCTAAATCATGACCCCACCAAAATGACAGGGATTTTTTTTAAAAGGTATAATAAACAAGGGCAAGGAGAGATACGGGTGAGGCAATATTGAAAACAGGGAACTGAAAGTCTGTATACAAAGGATTTTTACCCTCCACACACAGGTTAATTCTCTGGAATAAACCTGAGGGAACTCAGACTCTGGATATCAGAGGCAGAGAAGATGCGTGAGGCAAAGTGCTAGAAACAAAAAGTCCACATCCTAAATGCTGGGACTACCTAACCTTTTATTTCAAGCTGCTCCCAGAATGCCTACAGGGAAGCATATAATCCCTGATTAGAAATTAAAGTTTTCTCTAACAAAAACTGAACAGGCCCAGAAAAAGGACCTACGTTTGCTGACACTTGGGAGATATACCCCCTCTCCAACCCAAGTTAAAATCCAGCTCACTTCCCACAAGTAGGTAAACCCTGGCCTCACATACAGGAAGCTTCCAATCAGCCTTTCAATGCCCTGTTCATGAATATAACTGGACATATGAGAATGATCAGAAGGTTAAGAAAAGTCTCCAACATGTAAAGAAGAAAACCAACAAGCAGAAAACAGTAGCTTGGAAGAAATATAAAAATAAAGGATGCAAAAATAGATAAAACTCTATAAATAATATCTTAAATGAGGTAAGAAACAATAGCACCTTTTCTCTGTCTTTTTTTTTTTTTAAAGATTTTATTTATTTATTTGACAGAGGAGACAGAGCAAGAGAGGGGACACAAGCAGGGGCAGTGGGAGAGGGAGAAGCAGGCTTCCCGCTGAGCAGAGAGCCTGATGCAGGGCTTGATCCCAGGACCCTAGGATCGTGACCTGAGCCAAAGGCAGACACTTAACAACTGAGCCACCCAAATAGCACCTTTTTCTAAAGATTTATTTATTCATTTTAGAGAGAGAAAGAGAGGGAGTGCACACATGCACGAGTACAGGGAGGGCACTTGAGAGGAAGAGGGAGAGAGAGAATTCTCAAGCAGACTCCCCACTGAGCACAGAGCCTGAGGCAGGGCTCAATCCCAGGACCTTGAGATCATGACCTGAGCTGAAATTGAGTCCATTATTTAATGGACTGAACCACCCAGGAGCCCCAGGATAGCACTTTTAAAATGGTATTTTTTTTTTTTTTTTACAAAAGATGGAATTAGAGAAAAGTAAGAGCCCTCAGAAATTAAAATATGATGGCATAAATTCCAATTTTTTAAATAGCTTGGGAAATAATGTTAACTCTCTTAGAGAGTAGAACAAAAAGATAAAAAGTTGAAAAACAAGCAGAAAAAGATAAAAGATTTAAAGGATTCTTTCAGAACATTTATTATCTAAGAGTAACTCCACAAAGACAGAAAAGAGAATACAGAAGGAAATAATCAAGTAAATCACCTAGGACAAATTCCCAGAACTGAAGGATATATCCCAGATTAAAAAGAGAGATTAGGTGCCAAATGGTATGACAAACACATACTCAACCACCCACCCACCAAGACTTATCACTGTGAAATTCAGAACACTAATATGAAAGATCACAAAAGAATCCAGTGAGAAATACACACCTACATGCATGTGTGCATGTATGTATATAGCACTGGAAACAGAATAGCAAGCCCCAACAGCAATGTTGGAGTAGAGAATATAAGAAATCAATGTGTTCAATATTCTGAGGAAGATACAGTTTTAATTCACAATGCTATATTAAATGAAACTATTAATCAAATATGAAGATGAAATAAATATATTTTCAGACATGCAAAAAGCATAAAAAATTATTTTTCACACATCTTTCTTAAACAGCTACTGAAGATTTATTTTTAGAAAACAAGGAAGGAAGACATGAGACTCAGAAATATAGTGCATCATCAGGATGGCAGCAACAAAGTTATTTTCAATCCATAATTCAGAAATTCTAATTTAAAAAGAGGGAAAAAAAACACAATATAAAATTACTTACTCTAAAAACAGTCTTTCGACAAAGTTGGAGTGATAAAATCAATTTACCAACTTCTAATACCATATTTCCTTGACTAAAATTACCTCTTTCCTTGTTTTAGCCCTTCTAAAAGGCAACAGTCCATTGAATTGTAGAGGGTTCAAAAGGTCTTTTCAACTATGAAAAATATTGGTATCTGAACCAGAAAATATTGATAGTTTATCATTTTCTCAAGTTAATTGAATGTTTTTCTTCCACATATTTTCTGGCCTCCAAAATTGATATGTGAGACTAGAGATTATAATTTATCCTTCATTGTAACTCCTAAAGTCCTCAACATACAGTAAGTGCTCAATAAATAACTATGTAATATACATGACTTTGAGTGTATCTTAATTAAAGTGTAATTAATTCACATGAGTTGCTACCTCAGGCATGAAGATGCTTCATGGTGCTATGGAGGAAGCTAGCAAAGAACTGCTTAAAGAAGACCCACCAGGAGTAAATTAATCAAGTGGGACACACCAGCATTTTGAAGAACATGGTAGGAGAGAGCAGACCCTCCCCAAATATCAAATGATAGAGGTGTGCTACTTAAAGACTATACTTTGAGCAAATACTAGGCAAAGACTATGAGATTTCTGTGATTCTGATTATGGTCCTGAAACAAAAAATTGACGATCAAGAATGGATGGTATGAGAAATGTAGGAGTCTATCCCTGGGATGAACAAAGGGAAGAAAGGGAAGAAAGGAGGGAGGAAAATGTTTGGGAGACAGAAAAGACGAAGAGAGCCAAGAAGGAGGAAAGAAAAGGAAAAAGAAATCCAAAAGCAACATAATACACAGAACTATCCTTAGTGTTAAGTAAAGATTATCCTGAGCACCTGCACAGAAATTGGTATCAGAATTCACTATTTTTTTCATTTATTTAACTAACATGTATTGTGACTCTATTGTGACTCTAGGTGCCATGCTAGGAACTAAGGATTTAACAATGAACCCTATACCATGAAAACTCTATTCATGGAGTTTAAGATTTGTAAATAGATGTATACATTCCTAATAAAATATATCATTTTCTCACATTATTGTTTTTATAATTCACAATATATCCTTTTGTGTTCTCATTACAATCTAGAATTAAAAAAAAAAAAAAAAACAGGGACGCCTGGGTGGCTCAGGGATGCCTGGGTGGCTCAGTCAGTTAAGTGTCTGCCTTCAGTTCAGGTCATGGTTCCAGGGTCCTGGGATCGAGTCCCACACCAGGCTCCTCACTCAGTGGGGGCCTGCTTCTCCCTCTGCCTGCTGCCCCTTCTGCTTGTGCTCTTTCTCTCTCTCTGACAAATAAATAAAATCTTCAAAAAATTTTTTTTAATAGAATAAAAAAAACATTCCAGGCCCTAACTAGATTGGTTTTACCAGACCATAATCTGGGTTTAGAGGTGGGGATGAGAGGATGCCAATGGTATAAAGCCAAATGAGCAGAACTCCATGGGAGCATGTTTTCCTGAGATTTCTTTTTCTTTGGGTATACTACATATTATAGTTCCCGATTCGTTTTTATTGCTGCTGTTGATGTTAAAAGGGACATCTAGAAACTAGGGATTAAAAATTTTCAACTCCACATGAGCTCAAGGTTATAGCCTCAGACCTTATACAAGTAACTAATCAATTTTGCCAAGGTTCTCACTAATAGAATCTGCAAGATCAACACTTGTGTGTCAAGGGTCACTTTGTACTAAGATATATTTTAAAAGCTACAGTCTTTTGGAATTCTGTTTTCCTCTGTAGCCCACTAAGCCACCGGGATATACTGAAGCAGGATTTCAATAAAGCCTAAGCTCTAATTTTATATGCAGAATTGAAACCAGACAGAGAAGACCTTAAATTCAGTTGTAAGCAAGTGTTCAGGCAAGTTATTTTATGCATCTCTCCTACATACAGACTGGAAACTATAGCTCTAAAATTGATCCCACTGGGACCTGAAGCAAAACATTTTCCAGGATGAATACAGTGTGCTAATTGTTCTCCTCTATCCATTTGTTGTTCCCCATCCTTCCCCGGTTTTCCCCTTCTCTCCTTACCTCCGCCCCTTGGTGATCTCTCATAAGAGTGGAAATTTGTTTCCTTTTTCCCCTCACAGAATCAAAAGGAAATACTCATAAGAAAGGTATTGTCTGAAATAAGAACTAAGAGGACAAAGGGCACTTTCAAGAAAAGAATTCCTTAAAAGCTATTTCACATTTGAATATGTTTTCATTCACCAACCTATCCAACTGAATTCTTTAGAGACCAGAAAAAGAAACACCCCAATTCTTTTATAGAAGACTAATAAGATCATTCATCCCTTTGCCTCTTCTCACTTGCTTAAGCCACCCTAATAAGAAGCGAATTCCCCTTTCCTATTTTCATTGTGTGTGTCAAAGCCTCAGATGCACATTTTGTTATTCTGGAGTCCTTGTTGGACAAAGATATTTGAGATGTGAGGGGCATGTTAAGAAACCATTTATAGTTTATATAACAGAGCTTTAAAAAGCCCAGGGTCAACACAGCAGTGTCTTTTTCACCTAAAGCCAAATTTTTAAGCCAAGGGAAAAAGAAAAATAGTGTTCTGAGTTTTATTTACCACATACTGACAATTCAAAGAAAAACAAAAATAGCAGAGTCTAAATGCACTATTACTGACTCTTCAATGCAGAAAAAATGATTTTTGAATGTTCCAAATGAAAAATTTTGAAATTACAATGCTTCAAAATTGTTGCTTGACAATGTTTCTGTGTCCTGGCTTTAATTTAGAAACATCTCTAGAGCCAGAATTTCCCTTTTCTAAAATAGTATAAACTTCTTTATCCTGAAGACTTGGTTTCTAAACATCTTGATGATAATGATGATGATGATTACAAGAACTTACTCTCAAAACTTTTATTTTGAATCACCTGGGTGGCTCAGTTGGTTAAGTGTCTGCCTTCCGCTCAGGTCATGATCCCAGAGTTCTCGGATCTAGCCAGCTTGGTTGGGCTCCGTACATGATGGGAGCCTGCTTCTCCCTCTGCACCCCCCCCCCCACCTGCTTGTGCGGATGCCTGTGTACTCTCTCTCTCACACACATACACATAAATAAATAAAATATTTTTTTAAAAAAACTTCTATTTTTATGAAAAGACATTAGAATGAGAAAATAGTATTGGTTGTCAGTAACTTGAATTCTAAGACTGTAGTTTGCCTACACAATTTTGCTCTTCTCAGCTAAGAGACCGAAACAGCAGTCTAAGGACTTAAAGAAATTCTCTTAACTTCCATTAATCCTTGCCTTAAAGGAATCTGGTTACTAGTTGGTAAACCTTTGGCAAATTGCCAACCTAGGAGGTACCCAAATATAATAGTTTCTATGAAGTCTTTTAAGAGTCACACTCAGAAAAAGATGGCTAAATAAGGTGTGTGCCACTGTATGGGATTTGGGTGAGAAAGAGTGCAAAAATGGGTTAGATTCCTTGAAAGGGAATTGACATTGCATTTACAGATGATAGAGATGGTTCTGTCAATCAGTCACCCACCAATCTATAGAATCCATTCAGATCAATCTTCCTTCTCCTACCTATCATCTCTTCTCTCCTGTTCAGATACTTTCTGCCCTCTGCTAAATCCTCTTCAAAGGAAATTGAGGTCAGGACATATGAAATATATATATTTCATATATATATATATATATATATATATTAGCACATATAGTACAACATAGCACATATGAAAGATTACCACCTCTCTAGTTCACTTCTTTACTTCTACCTTCCCAATATTTTCAAGAAAATTCCCCCTTCTCTTTCCTCAAGTACAAAATAGTTATTTTGTTGAATTAACCCAAAAGAAACTTTTGGGGAGGGTTTGTGATCACAGTGGCCATTGGGCTTGGAAATGCAGTCACCCTGTGTTACAACCCTCTGTCAAGTCCAGTGAGGGGCACAAATTCAGGCTCCACTCCCTCCAATTAAGGTATCTGACGACAGTCACCAGCCCTGAAGAGCCAGGAGACTGCACTCTTGAGTCAGACTTTGGGCTTGAACCCTCGCTCTGCTAACTACTTGTTATTTCTTTTTTTTTTTTTTTTTTAAAGATTTTATTTATTTGACAGAGATCACAAGTAGGCAGAGAGGCAGACAGAGAGAGAGGAGGAAGCAGGCTCCCCGCTGAGCAGAGAGCCCAATGCGGGGCTCGATCCCAGGACCCTGAGATCATGACCTGAGCCGAAAGCAGAGGCTTTAACCCACTGAGCCACCCAGGCGCCCCCTACTTGTTATTTCAACATGAGCAAGTACCCATCTGGAAAATGGGTTGCTGATGATAATTTTAGTACCAATATTCATAGTATTATCATGAGGTTTAAGTAAGTGAAAACTCATGAAGTACCAAAATACTTAGAATAGTGCCTAGCTCATAGGCTATGTAAAATAGCTTGTCAAAGTAAAATTTAGGTTTGTTAAAATAAATTAGTTTTAAAATTTACGAGACCAGTGCTCAAACCCCTGAGCTATGGAGCCTAAATTAGTTTTAAAATTTAGATTGTAATCTATGTATCACCTACATTTGTGATTAAAATATAATCAGTCATTTTTGCTACTTTACTTTTTTAAATTTTACATTCTTGGACTCAGAAGCCGTTGGGTTCCATTCTTCTACTTTACACAAAACAAAATAAAACTAAAAATTGTATTTCTTAGATAAGCATTTTTGTCAGGTTTTTTCCCTAAACACTATAGTACCTAGCAAAAGAACTTAAACTTGAATGGACTATTGCAAAAAGCAACTCTTTCTTAGTAACATATACTTCTTTTCCAAATGACATAGGGAAATCTGTATAGTCTATGTTATTTCCCTATAGCATTTTCATTTACAGGCTGTGTTTCTAAGCACGAACACAACTAAGTAGGAAAAAGAAAAAACTACTTCAGTTACTGAACCTTATAACCCAGTACTAAAAGATGCAACCAAAGATGCCATTTTCCATCAAATAGCCATCTTGAATGCATTTCACTGTGATAGTTCCAGACTGGGACAGTATTTTAATGGAAGAAAATGGAAGCCAAGGCCAGTTTGAGCAGTGAGTGCTATAACATGCTACAGCCAGGACTCAGTGTGATTTGCTTTAACCAGGTTCGTTGCATCATGAACTTCAGATTTTTCTCTGCAGTAAAACTCTCTGAATCGTGATTTTCAGCCAACATTTGCATCATCTGTTGTAATTTCCAGCCCACATATGCATCACCAAAACATGCCAATGACCAACGTCTCATACATAATCAGAAAATAGTCTGTCCAGTAACTTTGTTCAGTAAGGAAGCACAGAACAAGCACTCAAGGCGGGGGGGGGGGGGGGGGGAGGTGGGTTATTTATAGATAGAAAAAAAAAACTTTCTGGGAACAAGGTATTTAAAGTTTTCAACTCAATACAAGTTTAGAGCTAGAGTTCCAAACATCAGGACAATAACTAATCAACTTAGCCACAACTGTCACCAATAGGCTTTGCAAGTTGAGACCAGAAGGTCAAAGGTCTGCTACAAGAAGATTTACCATTTATTAAGTCATAGTTCTGTCCATCCTCTGCTCAGTTTCAAGCTGTGATCAATGAAGGGATGTCCTTCCAAAGCCCTGACATTCAGTATGGATGTTTCAGAACATTCAGTATGTTAAAAACACATATTGATTGATACCATTCCAATTTAAAATAATGATTTGATAGTAAAAGCCTTCACTTCACAAAACTTGAAAGCTATTTTAAAAGCAGATAAATATGCTTGCAAAGAAATTGCTCAGCAAAATCCCCAAAAGAAAAGTCTGAGACCATGTCAGAATTGTTCAATTGAGCATTCACTGTCTAATTAGAATTATGTGATTTCAATAATGTTTAACATTCATAAAATAAACCAGAATCTTTGTACTATGCATTCTCATATTAAAAGAAGAAACAACAAATCTAAAAGGATCAGTCAAGACGGTGAAGAAGCAAAATTAAAAGCAGCAACAGATTTTAGAGTACCCCATACATCATTTTGCTTTCATGCTAAGAAAACAGACTAAACATGAATGAAATGGGACAAGCTCACATCAACTACAAATGACAGTGACTTCAAATATGTGGCCTACACAAAGCTCAATGATACTTTTTAGAAACACTAAATTGGAACTTGTCTGAGAAACACTTGACCAAAGCCTCACTGATCATCCTCAAGATGCATAAAAGAGTATCTAAGATTTTTTTATTTAATCATCCAACTTTTCCTTTGGGGAGAGATAAAATAGAGTAACTCTTTTGACTTACCTCTTATCTTCCTGCCTGCTCCCCCCACACACACACCATGAATTAACAACACTGATGATATTAGAAAACAAATGGCAATAATCAGCTTTTCTACATAACCTAAACTTTGAAGCTAGTTTTTTAAAAGTTTGTGTAAGTTTTAAAAAATAAAAATAGCTTGTGAGATTTTTTCTAATTCATAAGTAAACACATTATTATGTGTAAAAAAAAAAAGGACAAAGAAAATAAGTCATCCATTATCAACTAAAAAGGTAACTACTAACATATTTTTGTATACTTCAATCTTCTTCTCATGCCTATATATAGTTAAAAAACAAAATTCAGGGACATCTGATGGCTCAGTCGGTTAAGTATCTGCCTTTGGCTCAGGTCATGATCCCAGGGGCCTGGGGTAGAGTCCCATGTCAGAATACTGGCTCAGCAGGGAGTCTGCTTCTCTTTCTCCCTCTGCTCCTACCCCCTCCCCAATTGTGTTTCTCTTTCTCACTTGCTCTCCTTCTTATAAATAAATAAAATCTTTTTTTTAAAATATGGTTTTAGTTTTTATAATATTGGGATCCCACAGAATAGAGGTTTGCAAACTTTATAATATACTATAAACATTTTCGATATTATTAAATATTCTATTAATTATATTAGTAACTAAATTGTATTTAACTAATCTCTGAGATTACGGGTCATTTCGGTTTTTATTATTATAAACAATGCTCTGATAAATATCCCAGTAGATTAATAAAAAACTGTTTTCTTGGAACACATTTCTAGAAGGCAATTGTTACTTTAAATTATATGTATGCATTGATGTTTTGAAATATATTGCCTAATTGCCTTCTAGAAGGCTCTTTTTAAATGTTTCATGTTTGGGGCACCTGGGTGGCTCAGTCAGTTAAGGCTCAGGTCATGATCCCAGAGTCCTGGGATTGAGTACCACATCAGGCTTTCTGCTCAGCAGGGAGTCGGCTTCTCCCTTTCTCTCTGCCCTTCTACCCACTCATGCTCTCTGTCTCTCTCTCAAATAAATAAATAAAATCTTAAAAAAAAAAAAAGTTCCATGTTTCACTTAATTGACTGTGCTCCCAGCTAGATTAGTAAAAACTATAGTCACCTAGAATTTTCCTGTGGTTCATTCAAAAGGCTTTCATGATAATAGCCTCCAGTCACCAAAAAAATATCAATTGGAGCCCGTATGTCATTGCTGCATCATCACTGCCTATGGCCTAGAGATATCATTAAGAACAAATGTCTATGCAAGCATGTCTAACATCAGCACACAAAAGGTCATTCCTCAAGGGGTCATTCAACAAATACCATCTTTTTGCAATCATGTGGCATTCAAAGAGGGAAAAAAATTGCTTACATTTTCTAAAAATACTCAGAAATGAGGATTTCATATTTCAAGGACTTCTACACTGTCATAATACACCATTTATACTTAACAATAATTCCTAAATGAGTTTCTTTCAAAATACCTATTCTCTATACTGGTTTTTTAACAAAGATTCTTCCTGGTTGTGATTAATTTAAAGGTGAGCCCACATAGTATAGCCATTAAGAGCAAAATTAAGTTCAGTAATTGGCCTCCCTGTGTTTGAAGTGTTCTTCTGCTATATACTGCTTCTGTGGTCCTGAGCAAATCATTTAACCTCTCTGTACCTCAGTTTCTTCACATGTGAACTTTGAGTATAATAAAAGTAAAATTTTTTCCTGTAGTTTTTCTAAGCAAGCATTAAATAAGAGAATCAATATAAAATGTTTAACACCATGCTTAACACATAATAAGCATTTAATATCTGTTGGTAGTTGTTATTATTAAGCAAAAATTGCCTTTGGCTCTTTGAAACTTGTTGTCCATCATCATTCATCTGCCTAATAAAAGAATGTACATTCTGTGCAGCCTGTGAGGACATAAGGTCTTTTTCATCTCTATGATGCTAAAAGAACTTTCAGGATCCATGGAAGCCAGCAAGGGTGCAAAGTGTTGATTAGCAGTCAGATAAAACCCTCTTAGGCCCCAGGGTCAGCCCAACATCTGCGTTTGCAATGAAACAACACTGACATCTAGTGATCAGAAAGATAAATGACAGGGTTGCACAAACAGCAAATATAAAAGCTTGTTGTCTTGGCCCAATTGAGTTTTCCTATTATTTTAGGGAAAATGAGTTAAATACTAGGTAGGTTTGGGCATAGCCTCTTTACGTTCTTCTGGTTGCATAAAAAGTATTCTGAAAAACTGAAATCCACACTAACCATCACATCAACTTTTATACATTCATTTTAATCAATTTGTTTACCTTAAAAATCTGAAAAAGAGAAAAATATAAAAATATATTTAAGAGAAATATTAATATATGTTCACTTTACTTTTAAATCACATATAAAAGTAGAGCAAATTAATGCAAATTAATTAAACATAATACAATAGTCAAAATATATTAATGGGCTTTCATTATATATTAATTTTTTAATGCATTTTATACAATTTTATAGTGAAGATCAAAGCACCAATACCATTGTGTTAAATAAAATATAGCCAATCAACAATTTTTCTGTTTCATTTCTATGTTTCTATAACAAAGAGGACTGGGAAAAGTAGTACTTCAGGAAAGGGTTTGCACATCTATTTCAGGAAAGGGTTTGCACATCAATCATAAAATAAGCTTTAAAGAGAATTTCTTACAAATAAGTTAGAAGAGTAGTCACAGGAAATCCATCATTATTGGTCTATATTTACTGATATAATCCTGATATTGGTCTATATTTACAGTACCATTTTCCCTTGTGGCACTTGGTTAAACCTTTGCAAGAAAGCCTGAAGATTTAATTCAGCAGCAGGACCTCAGATATGCTCATTGGAAATGCTAATAGAGCAATGAGATCAGGAGAACCAAACTGAGTGATCTCCTGAGCCAGCTGAACCATCAGTTCATCATCATCATTGCTAATAGCATCTACCAGTTGTAGAACATTTATTGAGTCTCATACTCTGCTAGGTTCTTCTAATTCATAATTGTTCGTTTATTGAATAAATAGATTGTCTAGGGTGCTGCCATATCAGGTAACAACACGAATGAGTCACAACAGACACAATCCCCGTCCTTACTGAGACTATAAACCACTGGAAATAGAGTAATAATCATACACTTATGGGCTGTGTTATGGGCTGAATTGTGATCCCCCCAAACCTCTTATGTTGAAACCCTACTCCCAGTATCTCAGAAAGTAACCGTTATTTGGAGACAGGGCCCTAAAGAGGTAAGTAAACTAAAATGAGACCATTAAGATGGACCTCAATCCAATCTGACTGGTGTCTTTATAAGAGGAGGAAATACAGACACACTGACACTAGGGATGCACACAGAGAGAAAAGACCATGTGAGGATTCAGTGAGCAAGTGCCCACCTGCAAACCGAGAGAGAGACCTAAAGAGAAGCCAAACCTGCTGACACCTTGATCTTACACTTCTAGCCTCGAGAATTGTGACTTCTATTGCTCACGCAAGTCAGACATGGTATTTTTTCAGGGCAGCTCTAGCAAACTAACACCCTGATCTCAGACTTCCAGCCTCTGGAACTAGAAGAACTGAGAAATTTCTGTTGTTTATAAGCCACCCAGTCTATGGCACTTTGTTCTAACAGCCCAAACTGATGCAAATAGGAGGTAATTAAGTATAGAGAAGGTCATGAGGGTGGAGCCTCCATGACAGGATTAGTATCCTTATAAAAAGATACATCAGAGCTTCCTCTCTACATCATATGAAGATACAGTGGGAAGGCAGCAATCTGCAAGCCAGGAGGAGGGTCCTTGCCAACAAGCAAATCTGCCTGCACTGCGATCTTGGACTTCCCAGCTTCCAAAACTGAAAAATAAGTGTTGTTTAAGCCACCCAGACTATGGTATTTTGTTATAGAATCCTGAGCTAAGATGGGGGGGTGGGGGCAGGCATCATTATTTGGTTTGGTTTGGTATGGTTTAGTGGGAGGTACAGAAATATGTTTTAAAGCTGGTAAGAATCACACCATCTCTGAAAGACAGACATTTCGGTTCACGTATGATAAATCAGGACCCCAAGGATTAGAAAGATTGATAAATCAGGACCCCAAGGATTAGAAAGATTAAGTAATTAGTCTTAAATAATAGACTAATAAGCAGTTGAACCAAATCCCAAAGCCAGGCCTATCTATTCTATCCACTTTGCCATGCTGCCTTTTAGTTAATATTTATTGTTCACCAAGTACATGCAAGACCAGATGACATAATTCAAATCCAATTAGAGTTGGGGAAAGACTCAGTAAATAAAACGTTGATATTACTCCGAAGGAACAGTATCTGTTCTCATCTATTATATCCAGAAAGACCTCTTCTTGCCCTTAGTATTGCCAACTCTGTATAATGACAACATGAAAATTTAGAGCTGCCTAGAGCAACCAGGAGTTGGGAGACAGGATGAAGAAATGAGAGAGTAGGAAAGAGGGACCAAAGTCTTGATCTGAGCCTTGGATTTAGTTATGTCATTCTTAGAGATCCATGGTGGGGGGGGGGGGGGAGGATCACTAACTTATGTAATGTCATTATTACTGCTATAATTCTGATGGCATCATTTCATCTCATTCCTAACTCAGGTCTCTTCCTTATGAAGATTGTTAATAGACACAATTAAAAGATATTTTCAATGAAACACACTATCGTTGTTAGGGTTGCACACCTTAACTACCGCTTGAATTCCAGTAAGAAATAGCTCCTCAAGAATCCCAAGCACAGACCTTGTTTAAGACCCTAACACCACTGGATATTTGCTCTGTGGTTTTTGTACTTCCCCAGGGAGTATTTTAAAAAGAAAAAGAGCTGAAGATGTTCTATTGCAGTGACTTTCAACCTTAGCTGCATACTGGAATCACCTGAAAAACTTTAAAAATACGGCTTTTAAAAACACTGATGCCTGGGTCCTACCCCCAGAGATTCTAATTCCATAGGCCTCGGATACAACCTATGTGTTGGAATTTAAAATTTTCTCCAAGTTATTCAAATGTGTAACCAAAGGCCACTAAGAGCCATATAAGGGCTCTCTGGAAGAGTTTTGTCCTGCAAGGAACAGTCAGGATTTACTTCGGGGCAGATACCATGCTGGATGCTATGACACAGATAAATAAGACAAGAATGCTATCCTCAAGGGGTACCCTTCCTCACAGAAGGGTCAGATGTAAAACAATTACAATATCTTTAAAAGTCTTGTGATAGAGGTATAACCCAAACACCAACCACACTTCTAACTTAAAGGATTCCATTTGTTAATTTTCAAGATATTCAGAATACACAATTTTTTAAAAAAGATATTCAGAATATATTCACAACAGGTGAATTTTTCTCCAGGACCTTCAGAGTTGTAGTTATCTGTACTCTGCTGCCACTAAGAGCCAATAGAGACGCTCCAACATAGTCTGCTCTTAAAGTAGATGCTCCCTTTCCTCCTGAGACCCAGCAGGAAACAGGGAACAGCAAAACTCACTGTGGGAGATGCTATTCTTTGGCTATTACAAACAACCTCCCCGCCTACCATTACCATTTCTCCCCTCTGCACAAGCATAACATCATTTTGTTTTCAGGTAAATATCAAAGAAGTCATGCTTCCTCCTGCTGGTCCAAAAGTTGAATCATGATCAAATTGAAACTGTCAAAGTAATGCCTTTCCACTTGCAATAGTTCTTTCCCACCCTCCTTTGAAACTTGAGGTAGCCGTGTGACACAGTTCTGGCCAATAGAATGGAAGGGGAAGTCTGAGAGTGGGCTTCTGGGAAGATTTCTACATGACAGGGGAGGATTTGGGTCCTACTCTTCTTTTTTATGTCTTAAAAGCAAATGTAATGTCTGGAACTAAGGCCGACATCTTAAGACCATGCAGAAACATGCACAAGCACAAAAAACCAACATGCTAAGAATGGTAGGTAGAAAAAGTTAAAGAACCTGAGTCCTATATGACCTTACTGAGCATCTGCTCCAGCCCAGAACGGAATTCACCCAGACTGTTTACCCTATGCAAAAAATAAATCCCTGTTTGTTTAAGCTACTCTTAATTGGGTTTTCTGCCACTATGAAAATCATAATTAATTAATACACAGTTACTGTTTCCTTGCCACTTTGTCTTTTTGACCTCCAAAACATTAGATAGTAATGTAATTATGAAGTTCTTCACTGAAAGGAAGTTCAGAAGAGAAATACAGTGCAGAATAGACAAAACTGCCATTTTAAGACTTTCCCATGCACCACTTAAGTGAGGCATCTCAAGATGTTGGCTTTCACCCTTTACAAGGAAGATAATCATCTCGTAGCTCCCTCTGTTTCTGATCAGGCCCACTGCCCTAAAGTCCATTGCCCTCTTATGGGGGGATTGAAATGTTAAACTAAAGAACTACATTTCCCAGGATCCCCTTCCCTGTATGGTTCTAAGGTAGGTTGGAGAAAAGAAGAACTTACATGAGATTTGGAAGGCAGAAGTAAAACAGTGACCATTACTCTTTGGAGGTCATTGTTGACAAATACGGAAATGGAAACATGCAAAAGTAATCAGCCAGTTACGTTTCATCCTCACTCTCCCCTGTTCTGGGTCAAACTCTTCTTCTCAAATGCTGACCTTGTTGACCCCAGCCCCCAGCCCCCAGCCCCAGAGGCAAGAGCCACAAAGAGGCAAGAGCCACAAAGAGGCAAAAGCTTGCCACAGACCTTCACCTTTACAGCCCCTCTTTGGTGGCTAGACATGCTTAGCTTCTCAGATGAACCGGTGGTTCATTTCTTTTCTGATCCTGCAACTTTCCTTCCAGATCTTCACTTGCACAGCTCCTCAACTGTATACAGTCTAATTCCTATAATAATTCCATTATTTCATAACCTTCATAGTGCCTCTGCTTCCCTGGCTGATATGCCTGTCCACCCACTACCTATTTTACACATAAAGAGCCTATTCTCAATTTCTTCCTCCCATCAGGTGGTGAACAGTCACATTACCCCCATTCTATTACAGTTCTTTAGCTACAGTAAACAGTGTCTCCCCCTCCCCCAATCCCAGTTCCAGTTTCCCTCCTGCAATAGTAGCAAGCCTGCTGATTCCATTACTAGGGGACCAATTAAATAAGCACTTTTCTCAGCAACAAACATTAGCTTTCCTTGGAGATAAATAATTCTCTATGTATGTACAATAAAAAACCCTTTCTCCAATAGTAGGGCTCTGGCCTACCATGAAGAAACAACAGACAACTCATTTTCACCCAGAACACCATAGTTCTTTTCAACTGGGTTGAGACCAAGCAGAGAGAGCCACAGAGCTGCACCCTGTCTCCCTGGTAAAGGTCCCGGTCCAGGTTGTATCCTTTTGAGTTACAGTCTCTCTGTAAGGTTGGGAAAGGTTGAAGAGGTACAGTTATTTGGCAATCCTCCTACCACAGAGTGTGAAATGGAGAACTGAGAAACACCAAAGATAAAAAAGTAATCAGTGTAGCTAGAGGGATCTGGAAAAGGTTTCACATAGGAGGTTACACTTTAGCTGGAGCCTAAGACAAGTAGAACTTCTATTATTAGAGAAGTTAGAGAAATGTTTCTTAGTATCCCTCACTATCTGACTCTATCCATTCCTGAGTCAACATATCAAGAGTTAGAATAAGAAGGGGACACAGCTTCAATTCCTATTTCAGGCAAACTAAAAAACTTCAGCGTCCCATTGCAAGGTAAGAAGAGGAAGAAAAGTTTTCATAACAGTTCAGTAAAATATCAACCTTGGTTTTTTACACAATATTTCTAGTCAGATTTTTAATGCTATAATCCAATGGGTCATTACCCATAAACATTTTGGTAAAATCATAAATGTTGGCATAGAAACTTCACAACCATTTTTCTGAGAGAGATAAGAATTGTCATTTAGACCTTTTTTTCTCAAATTTCAAAGCTGCCAAAAAATAGATATACCTTGACCTCCTAGAATAAAAAAAATGACATCAAAAGCAATCTATTTCTCCATAGTCTTTTCAAAAGAAACAGTAACTGTTTAAAAATTAAGACTTAAATTTAGGTTTCCTTAAAGACAGGTAGCACTTTAACATGTAAAATAAAATTAAGCAATAAAATTAACTTTCACCCCAGTGAATTTTTCTTGAGCTGCTGAAATACTGCCATGAAAGATCAAATCTTTGCTAAACTTCTGAGAGCAAGATTGTTCAAATAATGTTCAGGGTAAAATAGGCAAATTAATGTGCTTACCATTTGAGTAGGATGAGACTAGAGTGGATAGAAAGGGGTGAAATGGAGCTTGGGAAAGTCATTTAAATATAGCCAATATAAATCTCAGTCAACAAATTCACATGTGAAAAAAATCACTTCTATTTACCATAGACCAATATAATTTTTGGCCAGCAGAAACTTGAGGTATTCTTGGGGCTGCCACACACACTCCCAAGGTTAAGCCAAGGCTTTATAGTCTTAATTAACAGTGGTACAGTGGAAGACTGTTCTGGCCATTGGTCATCTCCTCAAACAGGTCATGCCTGTGAGTGGGCCTTCATGTTCTACTCCAAATCCAGCAGCCCGCTACAGCTTCATTTGCCACAAATGGGACATGAAAGTCTACTGAGGCTGGAAAACCAGCACTTGATGTTGCCTCCCTGCTCACACAACATCCCCTCTGTATTCTGCTTTTTTGTTTTTGTTTTTTGGGTTTTTGTTTTTTGTTTTTTGTTTTGTTTTGTTTTTTAAGAGAGAGAAAGGGGGCATGCACATGAGTGGGGGAGGGACAGAAGGAGAGGGACAGAGAGAATCTTAAGCAAGCACTACACCCAGTGCAGAGCCTGACAAGGGGCTCCATCTCACAACTCTGAGATCATGACCTGAGCTGAAATCAAGAGTTGGATACTTAGCCCACTGAGCCACCAGGCGTCCCCTGACTACATCTTCGAAATATAGCCAAGAACAGTACATTCTAGAAGCAGTGACCAAAGATCTCTTTCTTTTTAGTTTCAGGTGTCCCCATTCTCCCTCCAGCTTCTCCAGGTCACCCTGCCTCTTTCCTCAAACCCTATCATGCCTCCTTTTTAATAAAACATTTTGGTGGCTGCTATGGCCTAACTCTTTATAGCCCCCCATAACTCATATGTTAAAAACTATTCAGGTGTCCCCATTCTCCCTCCAGCTTCTCCAGGTCACCCTGCCTCTTCCCTCAAACCCTATCATGCCTCCTTTTTAATAAAACATTTTGGTGGCTGCTATGGCCTAACTCTTTATAGCCCCCCATAACTCAATGTTAAAAACTAATGCTCAATGTGATGGTATCAAGAAGTGGGGACTTTGGGACATGATTAAGTCCTGAGGGTGGAACCCTCATGAATAGGACTATGCTCTCAAAAAGAGACTCCACAGAGCCCCCTAGCCACTTCTACCATGTGATGTTACAGCAAAAAGACAGCCACCTAGGAAGTAGGCTCTCACCAGACACCCAATCTGCCAATACCATGATCTCAGACTTCCCAGCATCCAGAACTGTGAGAAATATTTGTTATTTATAAGGCACTCAGTCTATAGCAGTCTGAAGAGACAAAGACAATAACTGATTAAACCCAGAGCCTAAATCATTACCTAAAAGTCTCCTTCCTAGGAGCCTCTAGTCCTTCAACTTTCACTCCCTTATTTTTTTTTCACAGCACATTTTTGAAATCAGATATTTGTATTTCTAATTATATAGCTCTCCCTATACATTTCTCCTCATACATCTCTCTATTCATTTGCATAAAATGTAAACTAGTACCTAGAATAATGCCTAACACGTGGTAGATACTCAAAGAGTTGTTGAATAAATGATGAACATACAATTTGGCCACTAAACAATGAGTTTTCCAGTCCTCACAAGCAGAGATAGTTTAATCATCAAACCCTCCCAGGAGGGTTTATTTATTTCATATCCATCTAGTACACTGAATAAAAGGAAAACAAAAACACAAGTTTCCAAGTTTAAAACAATCTGAATGTTATTTTGCCATATAGGTGTTTAAGTTACACAATTATTATGCTGCCTTGCATCTCCATGAAGCACCTACATTGTCCTGAAGTTAATTTATTCTAGGCCTAAGGACCTACAGTTTTCCCCTCACACAGGGCAGTGGGAGAAACGTGAAACCTGAGAAGAAGAAAAGATGAGGGCACAAGGGAATCCTGATCTTGCTGTTTATGCTCCACTTCTGTTGTATTTCAGTCATTAAAATACATCATGGGGTTCTGGGAAATTGCGTGAAAAAATCTTTTTATTCAGAACAGTGAAAACTAGTCAATTAAAGGAAGAAAATACATAGGAATTAAATAAAAATATAATTGGGAAGTGAGAAAGAAATCATTGAAAGGAAGATGTCTGTTAAAAATAAATTCTCCAAAAAAAAAAATTCTCATTAGTTTACTTTTATCCAGACTATAAAAGGAAAAAGTAGAAATCTACTACACAAAATAGTCGGATGTCACGTCTCTTTATCACTGTGTGATTGCACTTATAAGGCATTCATCAGGCTTGTTGACTCAAGTTATTACATTCTAATATAGATTAGCTAAATTGTTGGAACACAGATGCATACTCAGGAGAGCATGAATTTTAAAATCCAATTTTATGTTTAATGTCTTGAGAAGTTTTACTATGGTTTGAAATCCATCCTGAAAGAGGATAGCAGAATATTCATATTTTATGTGACAAAACCAACAGGTTCACCATTTATTCCTAACTAAAATTGAATTGTCTGAGAATTGCAATAACTGTCAGCTTCTAAAGAGCTTATCTCATGTCTCACAGTTTAATTGGATTGTTTTCTGAGAGTCTTTCCTTTTCAATTTCATGAAGACCATAAATGCTCATATTATTGTTCTTTTGTTCTTTTTCCTCAGAACTTCATTCATTTTAATTTTTAGTTATAGTGGCCAAAAATGGCCCTGTTTTCCCTTCTAACCCAAAGTTCAAGTGAACTGCAACTATGGAACTATTGACATCTTTCCATCTGTAATTGCATGGGTAAGATAAGAAGGAGCTTAATAAGAAACGCAACAAGTGAGTCATTTATATTTGCAAGTGTTCAAAATCATGAAGAAGCAAAACAAATTTCAGTGTACAAATGAATGCTTCTTCAGTCATGTACCTGGAACTAGACCAGTTACCAAAAAATCAAATCACAGAATGACAAAAGTCTATTTAGCCACACCAAACTCTCAGTTCTAAGTACTCCAACCAGAGACAGCCCAGAGATAGCCAGAGATAGATAACTGGATAGCAAATGAGCCACTCAATAAAATTTGCTATAAAGCAAGCTTATATAATGATGAATATTTTGAGGGACATTAAAAACTAAAATCGGGGCACGTGGGTGGCTCAGTCAGTTCAGTATCTGCCGTCAGCTCAGGTCATGATTCCAGGGTCCTAGAATCGAGCCCCACATCAGGCTCCTTGCTCAGTGGGGAGCCTGCTTCACCCTCTCCCTCTGCTGCCCTCCCCCCAGCTTGGGCTCTCTCTCTTTCACTCCCTATCACAAATAAATAAATAAATAAGATAGTTTTAAATACATACACACATACATACTAAAATAGGATTATAATGGAAAAAAATCATCCATAAATACATCACAACTTATTGAAGTCCTAATCATGCTGAGCACCGTATCAGGCACTATGGTAATATAAAAATTTTATACGTTGGCTTAAAATATAACTATAGTACAAATGTAAAAACACAAAAAACGTTTTTAGTCTTTTATTATAAAAATATATGTCATAGGGGAATCCAAGCAGCCCATCACGACACCTTCTAGATACACATATAACCACAAATATCATTCTAATTACACACACACACGCACACACACACACACATATTAATTAACAGCAACTATCTCTGGGTGGTGGAATAATGAGTAATTTTTATTTTCTTCATACCTTTACAGATTTACAAGGTTTCTACAATAACTGAACATTGCTTTGGTGATTACATACATAAAGGTATATTTAAGTCATCTTAACTCACTAAATGGCATCTACCTAATCCAGCATATTTACACTCCAAGTACCAAGGAGTTGCTCCATATGTATTAAATACTAAACCTAGGGTATTAAGAATGTAATCCTGTCACAGCCACTTGGGAAATGCAATTCACCCCTTGCCATGTTTATTATTCTCAAGAGAATCAGAAGCTCCCCACCCCATCCTGCCCCCTTACGAGACACACACACACAGACACACACACACACACACACACACCCCAAAATACTGGCAAATAAATTCTCCACTTCTTTACACTTACATGTTACAGAAAACTTTGGAAGGCAATGTCTGAAACTGAAAGTCTTTATTAGATATTTTTAGGTAAAATACCCTGCCATCCCTCCAAATGTCACTATGGAGGATGACCATTGGTCAATCAAGGACCAGATTAGGTTCTTTAGAAGCATAAACACTGATGAGATTAAATATATCATATATAATTTTTCAAATGACACAAAAACTAATTACACACATAAGAAAATTAAAATAGCCTTTTTTACAATTTCTTTTAAAGATGTAGTTATTTATTTGACAGAGAGAAATCACAAGTAGGGAGAGAGGCAGGCAGAGAAAGACAGGGAAGCAGGCTCCCTGCTGAGCAGGGAGCCTGATGCGGGGCTCGATCCCAGGACCCTGAGACCATGACCTGAGCTGAAGGCAGAGGCTTAACCCACTGAGCCACCCAGGTGCCCCTAAAATAGCCTTTTTAAAAGATTTTATTTATTTATTTTGATGAGAGAGAGACAGTGAGAGAGGGAACACAAGCAGGGGGAGTGGGAGAGGGAGAAGCAGGCTTCCCACTGAGTAGGGAGCCCCATGACAGAGCCTGGGATTATGACCTGAGCCAAAGGCAGATGCTTAATGACTGAGCCACCTAAATGACATGTGCCCCTAAATAGCCTATGTTTAAATGTTCTCCTTGCAAAGCTCAAGTTCAGAATTCTCTTTACTATATTAGAAGCAGATTGTTCTTTGCTGGTACTCTAAGCATGTCCACACTCTATTGCCTAAGCCAGCTATGCATCTAAAGAGCAGCCAGCTCTGCCTTCACACTCAGTTCTGCAATAAAATACTTCAAAAATCAGGAACTTGAATTACCAACACATTCTCTATTTGTATAAATTCCTCACCTCACAAAGCCAAGAAGATTTCCAGATTAATAAAAACACAATTTGTTAATTCTTCTTTATTTGAAGCATACAAAGCCCTATCTATGAGATCAGATACCAAATCCTATAACACTCTTCTTTCTACCCCTTATGAAAGCATTCTACAGTGGCTGTACCAACTTACATTCCCACCGATATCGCATGAGGGTTCATTTTTCTCCACATCTTCACCAACACTTGTTGCTTGTCTTTTTTTTTAATTATTTTTTTACTTTTATTGTGTTATGTTAGTCACCATACAATACATCATTAGTTTTTGATGTAGTGTTCCAAGATTCATTGTTTACATATAACACCCAGTGCTCCTTGCAATACATGTCCTCCTTAATACCCACCTTAATACCCTTAATACAGGCTTGCCCATTCCCCTACCCCCCTCTCCTCTAAAACCCTCAGTTTGTTTCTCAGAGTCCACAGTCTCTCATGATTCATCTCCCTCTCTGATTCCTCCCCCTTCACTTTTCCTTTTCTTCTCCTAATGTCCTCCATCTTATTCCTTATGTTCCATTAGTAAGTGAAACCATATGATAATGGACTTTCTCCGCTTGACTTATTTCACTCAGCATAATCTCCTCCAGTCCCATCCATGTTGATGCAAAAGTTGGGTATTCAACCTTTCTGATGACGCCTGGGTGGCTCAGTTGGTTGAGCCGCTGCCTTCGGCTCGGGTCATGATCCCAGTGTTCTGGGATCGAGTCCTGCATTGGGCTCCTTGCTCAGCAGGAGCCTGCTTCTCCATCTGCCTCTGCCTGCCACTCTGCCTGCCTGTGCTCACTCTGTCAACCTTTCTGATGACTGAGTAATATCCCATTGCATACATGGACCACATCTTCTTTATCCATTTGTCTATTGAAGGGCATCTTGGCCCTTTCCACAGTTTGGCTATTGTGGACATTGCTGCTATTAATTATTTTTTAATTCCAGTATAATTAACACACAGTGCTAGGTTCAGATGTACAATACAGTGATTCAACAATTCTACACATTATTTAGTGCCCATCACAGTAAGTGTACTCTTAATCCCCTTCACCTATGTCACCCATTTTCTTCCCTATCTCCCCTCTGGTAACTACCAGTTTGTTCTCTCTATTTAAGAGTGTGGGTTTTTTTTTTTCTCCTTTCTTCTTTGTTCATTTGTTTTGTTTCTTAAATTCCACATGCAGGAAATCATATGGTATTTGTCTTTATCTGAGTTCAAAAAAATATATGCACCACTATTTTTACTGTAACATTATTTACAATAACCAAGATATGGACACAACCCCAAGAATGGGTAAAGAAGAAGTGTGTGTGTGTGTATATATATGTGTATGTGTGTGTGTGTGTGTGTGTGTGTGTGTGTGTGTATATAGATAGATAGATATGTATATGTGCCTGCCCAGAGCCAGGCAGCTTCCCAGGGGAATTCTACCAAACATTTAAAGAAGAATTAATATCTATTCTCCTGAAACTGTCCCAAAAAATAGAAATGGAAGGAAAACTTCCAAGATCATTTTATGATGCCAGCATTACCTTGATCCCAAAACCAGACAAAGACCCCATCAAAAAGGAGAATTACGGACTAGTATCCTTGATGAACATGGGTGCAAAAATTCCCACCAAAATACTAGCCAATAGGATCCAACACTATATTCAAAGGATTATTCACCACGATCTGGGCTGCAAGGTTGGTTCAACATCCGCAAATCAATCAATGTGATACAATACATTAATAAAAGAAAGAACAAGAACCATATGACACTCTCAACAGATGCCGAAAAAACATTTGACAAAGTACAGCATCCTTTCTTGATCAAAACTCTTCAAAGTGTAGGGATAGAGGGTACATGCCTCAATATCATCAGAGCCATCTATAAAAAACCCACAGCAAATATCATTCTCAATGGGGAAAAACTGAGAGCTTTTGCCCTGAGGTCAAGAACATGGCAGGGCTGTCCACTATCACCACTGCTATTCAACATAATACTAGAAGTCCTAGCCTCAGCAATCAGACAACAAAAGAAATAAAAGGTATCCGAATTGGCAAAGAAGTCAAACTCTCACACTTTGCAGACGATATGATACTTTATGTGGAAAACCCAAAAGACTCCACTCCAAAACTGCTAGAACTCATACAGGAACTCAGTAAAGTGTCAGGATATAAAAGCAATGCACAGAAATCAGTTGCATTTTTTTTTTTTTTTGACAGACAGAGATCACAAGTAGGCAGAGAGAGAGAGAGGAGGAAGCAGGCATCCTGCTGAGCAGAGAGCCCAATGCGGGGCTTGATCCCAGGACCCTGGAATCATGACCTGAGCCGAAGGCAGAGGCCTTAACCCACTGAGCCACCCAGGCACCCCATCAGTTGCATTTCTATACACCAACAGCAAGACAGAAGAAAGAGAAATTAAGGAGTCAATCTCATTTACAATTACACCCAAGACCATAAGATACCTAGAAATAAACCTAACCAAAGAGGCAAAGATGCAAAGAATCTGTACTCAGAAAACCATGAAGTACTCATGAAAGAAATTGAGGAAGACACAAAGAAATGGAAAAATGTTCCATGCTCATGGATTGGAAGAACAAATATTGTGAAAATGTCTATGCTACCTAAAGCAATCTACACATTTAATGCAATCCCTATCCAAATACCATCAATTTTTCTTTCAAAGAAAATGGAACAAATAATCCTGACGTTTATATGGAACCAGAAAAGACCCTGAATAGCCAGAGGAATGTTGAAAAAGAAAACCAAAGTTGGAGGCATTGCAATTCCAGACTTCAAGTTCTATTACAAACCCGTAGTCATCAAGACAGTCTGGTACTGGCACAAAAACAGACACATAGATCAATGGAACAGAACAGGGAACCCAGAAATGGACCCTCAACTCTATGGTCAACTAATCTTCGACAAAGCAGGAAAGAATGTCCAATGGAAAAAAGACAGTCTCTTCAACAAATGGTGTTGGGAAAATTGGACAGCCACATGCAGAAGAATGAAACTGGACCATTTCCTTACACCACACACAAAAATAGACTCAAACTGGATGAAAGAACTCCATATGAGACAGGAATCCATCAAAATCCTTGAGGAGAACACAGACAGCCAAGTCTTCAACCTCAGCCGCAGCAACTTTTTCCTAGAAACATTACCAAAGGCAAGGGAAGCAAGGGCAAAAATGAACTATGGGGACTTCACCAAGATCAAAAGCTTCTGCACAGCAAAGGAAACAGTCAAGAAAACCAAAAGACAACTGACAAAATGGGAGAAGATATTTGCAAATAACATATCAGCTAAAGGGCTAGTACCCAAAATCTATAAAGAACTTACCAAACTCAACACCCAAAGAACAAATAATCCAATCAAGAAATGGGCAGAAGATATGAACAGACATTTCTTCAAAGAAAACATCGAAATGGCCAACAGATACATGAAAAAGTGCTCAACATCACTTGGCATCAGGGAAATACAAATCAAAACCACAGTGAGATACCACCTCACACTAGTCAGAACGGCTAAAATTAACAAGTCAGAAAATGAAGATGCTGCCTAGGATGCGGAGAAAGGGGGGCCCTCCTACACTGTTGGTGGGAATGCAAGCTAGTGAGCCACTCTAGAAAATAGTATGGAGGTTCCTCATAAAGTTGAAAATAGAGCTACCCTACGACTCACCAATCACACTACTGGTTATTTACCCTAAAGATACAAATGTAGTGATCCGAAGGGGCATGTGCACCCATATGTTTATAGTAGCAATGTCCACAATAGCCAAACTATGGAAAGAACTTAGATGTCCATCAACAGATGAATGGATAAAAAAGAGGTGGCATATATCTACAATGGAATACTATGCAGCCATCAAAAAAGAAATCTTGCCATTTGCAACAATGTGAATGGAACCAGAGGGTATTATGCTAAGCGAAGTAAGTCAATCAGAGAAAGACAATTATCATATAATCTCTCTGATATGAGGAATTTGAGAGGCAGGGCACAGGGTCATAGGGGTAGGGAGGGAAAAAATGAAACAAGAAGGGATCAGGAGGGAGACAAACTATAAGAGACTCTTAATCTCACAAAACTAGAGATTAAGATTAATCTCTTAATTTCACAAAACAAACTGAGAGTTATGGGGGGGTAGGAATAGGGTGGCTGGGTTATAGACATTGGGGAGGGTATGTGCTATTGTGAGTATTGTGATGTGTGTAAGCCTGATGATTCACAGACCTATACCCCTGGGGAAAATAATACATTATATGTTAATACAAAAAAAAAATTAAAAATAAATAAATAAATAAAATGGTATTATTCACCAATCTCTGTTAGTTGGGTAGGATGGCACCCTATCACTCTAAAGCTAGAGTCCTTGAATTTCCCCCTTTTTCTCATGCCTTTCAACCCATCTCCAAAATTATATCCTGGATCTACCCACACCACATTTGTTCCTCTGTACCAGCAGCATGCCAGATAGCTAAACCACTGCAACTGCCTCCTGCCTGCTCTCTTCTTCCCACCATTGCCCTATTCCAACCCACTACACATGCAGAAACAAAAGTAATCCAAAGCATATTTTTAACCAGACATTTCCTTTCTTAAAACCTTTCCATAGCTTCCTGTTTCATTTAGAATAAAATGAAACTCCTTAAGCTTTCTACAAATAAGATCCAACCCCCATCTATGTCTTCACCACTCTCCACCTTGCTCTAAAATCTCCAATCACTCCTCTCCACATCAGGACCTTTGCATATGCTAGAGGCATGGATAGATTCCAAACATATTTTTTGAGATGGGTTAAGGAACATGATAAAAAGAAGAGATTCAAGGACTGCTCCTGTTCGGTATTCCTTCCGTATTTGACATGACTCTTCACAAGGCTAGCTCCTTTACATCCTTTTTTTTTTTTTTTTAATTTCATTTATTTATTTGAGAGAGAGAGAGAGTGTGTGCAGGAGGAGGGGGAAGGGGAAAGGGAGAGAATCTTCAAGAAGATTCCCCGCTGAGCATAGAGACCAACAGAGGGCGGATCTTATAACCCATGAGATCATGGCCTGAGCCAAAACCAAGAGTCAGACACTTAACCAACTGAGCCACCCAGGGGCCCCTTTCATTCTTTCTGTCCCATCACACCCTGAACATCATTAAGCTCAACCCCACTGAAATTCTGAGTCTGTTCCCTGCCACTCCATGCCCTTTCAATCAAGACTGGTGAGACTTCCAGCAGAGGACTGAGTACAGACTGAAAAAGGGCTCTTCCAGGTGATAAAGGATAGTGAGTCCCAGGTCACTAGTTGAAGTAAATATGAAATGAAGACTGATCAACAACATGGTAACACCAATAATGAGACTCCTTATTTTACAAACTGTACATACTGTTCTTGTCTCTGATCTCCCAGACTGTCCAAAATAGGCCATTTAATCTATTTCATTCTGATAACCACAGCCAAATACAACACTTTTTAGTCACTTTTAAATTAAAACATGGTCCTTCTCTTTCAGTGAAATTCAAGTACTATCTCAGTCACACCTCAAAGGTTTCTCTTTGAGCTTTCTTCCCTTATGTCCTTTTCACTCAAAATTCCCAGAGAACTGGCCCATGGTTCATCCTGGCAGCAAGTCAGTAAAGACAGGGAGAGTCTGCTTATAAGAAACAGGTTACACACCTGGTTCACTTTTCTCCTGGCCCCAGATGCTGGCATCCCCACTAATCTGGCTTCTGGTGATGGCAGCACCCAGTTGTTGGCTCTATTTTACAGCCATTTTGATAGTCATTGAACATTCAGCTGGGCAGTCTCTCCACAACCTTTTAGTGTCAAGAGAAAGGCTACAGTTTGTCACCTCAGCTCCCAGTTAGTTACCTACAGCCTATGAATAGGATCTCTTCCTCCCAATTGACAGCCTTCAAGGTAACAAGCCAGCCTATAGTCCCATTCTTTAGCCTGCTCTAGACCTCAAAACCAAGTATTACCAACTATGACAGGCTCGGCTTCACAGGGGTTATCCTTACCTTCTCTGACAGGATACACACTCTGCCAATTTTCTACTGTCCTCCTCCCAATTGGTTATAGCTGTATGTTCTGCCTCTCAGAGATGAGAATCTAGCACCAGTGCCTATATTAAATACCTCTAATTCCAAGAGAATTTAAGGGGAGGAGTTAACTTTAGAACAGGATGGAACAAGTAGAAAATTCTCCTCTCCCTGCACAAGACTGGGGGAAGGCACAAAGCACCTTGAACTCTTTCCTGCCACAGAAATCTCCATCTTCCAACCACTGGCCTTAGATATATTTTTTTGATTTGTGTAAACCATATTTTCTCATGGCTGGCAAGGTCTACATCCTATCCAGACATTTCCTAGTCCTCAGAGATCTTGAGTGGAAATGATCCTAAAGAAAGGAAAAACAAGTTCTGTATTTTAGTGTCTGAAGTTATTTCCATGAGTAAATACTTCATATGTGATTTCCTTATCCCATCATTTTCCACTGATCCTATGAGCAGTATTTGTCTCATATCCCCTGCCAAAGACTGAGACCACTATTTAAAATCTAAAACCACAGGTACAGTGATAAATCTGACAATTATTTAAGTAATGAAGAGCTATGCTAGTCAGGGAGAGAAACCTTCTAGTCTTATAGAGCATTCTTAGGAAATGCTTATTGATTACAGAATAAATTGACATCACCCTTAAAAGTATGTTTTGTATTGTTTAGAAAGGTCACTATTAGAAGTTGTTGACTGAAGTGAAGCCACTACTCATTACTGACCATTGCCACTAATTAATTACACAGATCTAAAACCAGTTCTAACTGTAACCATGGCATAGGATTATTAGTCTTTTTTTTATTAACTCTCAATCCCCTTTTGATCCTCTCAGCCAAAGCTGCAGGAAAGATCATCAAGACTGTCTAGATATTCTCCATTGTGGTTGATTCTCTTGGAAGATGTTTAATTTGCAGAGGCCAGATTTTCAGTGTGAGTATTTCTCAGTGTAATTTTACCTCCATTAGTTTTTGGACCATCTGTTAGCAGATTGGTAGATAGAAGCATTCAGGATTCTGGATAATAAACATGATATAACTATAAAGAAAACAAGAATAACTAAAGTACCACAAAAAAAGCACTCTAAAACCATGCCTTATGGTTTCCCAGAATGGACCAAGAAAACAAGTCTCAACAACTCCTCCAAATCTACTTTAGATGGTTGCTTTTTAATTTTGCTTATAGATTGTTTCATCACTTCCAACCCTGGTTAATCCAGATACAAAATAAAGTGTTAGTAATGGCATTGATTCCCCACTGGTTGGCCAAAAGAAAATGCAAAGTTATTATTTCATCTGCAATAATTTGGGTTATTCTGCTATATTACTTACAAAGTTTGGGATAATTTTTGAGACCATCTGGATTCAACTCCTATAAATAGGATTACTATCCCTCAAAAGAGTCTTTGGGGAGTTATTACCTCCCCAAAGTTTTAATTTTAAAGTTTTAAAATAAAAGTTTTAACCCTGTAGGCATTTTTAAGAAGATACAGTCTATTGAAGCCATAAGGGATTCATTCAATAGGGATGACTTAACTAGTAACTCCATAGAACAATTAGCCAAGTACTCAGCTGGTATTGAAAAGCCTCATATACATACAGGTGAAAGAATCAAATGGCTGATTAGAGAGGCATTTGATCATATTTTAACTATAGGCTTATTTCCTCTAAGTTTATCATTCCAGTCACTATTATATCTCAGGAATGTCTGTAGCCTCCTCCTCTTTCCGTACAAGAACAGTTTCTTTCATTTATATATTGTCTTAAAAAGAGGATCATCATGAGTAAGGTTAATATAACACATTCTTTAAACTGGCTGCACTAGCAACAGCTTGGGAGAGTTGAGTTATAGAGTTATGATAATAATCATCCTTAGACTCATGCATGTTATTATTGTAGTAAAAGAACAATGATAAATTAAGTCAGAAGTATACAACCTTAAACCAGTAAAGAAGAAATTAATGACAAAATTTGTTATCAGATGGATGTAGCAACCTAGATACAAATGATCTTTTGTACCAGCCCCAACCTCTGGCAATTTATGGCACATCCCGATAGAAAGGGCGAACAATCTGGAATGATCAAATTGATGAGTCCCCAAGCATAAGGCAGTACAACTGACAGCCTGATACTAGTTTCCTCCCGAGTTGTATCCTCAGCAGCCATGAAGTGTACAGAGGTGAATGGAGGAAGGCACATTGAAAGACTGGCCCTACCAATTGAAAAACTATAGCTCTTTTCAAAGGCATTTGGTTTGGCACAGTAATAGCAGAAATTATCATAAATCACTGGAAAAAACAATTAGGTCTTTTGAATACATCCTAAGGAACAGACTATGGAAGCATTTGGTCTTTCCTCAGGACATCACCTCTTATACACTCATCTGCATGGTTCCTGTTCCTCTCCTACTTTTCCCTACCTATAACAACATTTAACTGGGAAGAACAAAATTCCACAAGTATGTTTTCAAATAATTTCTCCTTACACCATCAGCTTTTTTCAGTCTAATAGAAGTATGTTTACAGCCTATGTGTCTGGGTGATCCATGTCTATCTGATTGCACCAGGGGAGGGGAAATATCTTTAGGTCATAAGTGAAAGAATTTGATGAGATGATCCCTGGGGTGCATAGGTTAATACTTTGAAATACTTTCCCAGCACACACAAAGCTGCCACAAAGAGTGAAACCATTGGCCTCACTTTCCATTTCCTGATATGTCATATCCAGTGACCTCTGGTTTAGGGAAAGTGGCAAAGGCCCAGAAGAGTGCAGTCTCACACAAGCAGCTTATGAAACAGATACTGAGATAACTCAACACAAATTGAAGGGGGAGGGTGGCACTTTGGGTCAGAGCCAAAAGCTCTACAGAGAGATCGGGTCTTACCACAGGATTCGATAAAACAGTAAAGTTATTGAGTGATGACCTGACATTTGGAGGTTCATCAGTTAGAATCCCTTTTTCAGTTTCTACAGCACAGCCAAAGATGTGGACAGAGTCATCAAGGAGAGGCCTTACAATACTATTCTAACCTTTGTGGAGCTGATGTAAAGCGCTCTACTTCATAACACTGGGTTCTTAATTTGCTCAGAAAAGGACACCAAAACCAAATCTGATGCAAGGTGATGATGCAGGAACACAACTACAACTTTCCAAGACCCACCAAAGTCCCAAACTGGGGCACAGAGTCTACTTCCCCACAATATCCAATATGAGATTAATCAGCCAAATCTAAGGATAGCTGAAAGAGACACAGCTAGTCATGTAAAAGGACAAAAAGTAAGGAGGAAAGGTGTTAATAGAAGAGAAAACCCTTTTATTTTTTTTAAATATTTTATTTATTTATTTGACAGAGAGAGAGAGACCACAAGCAGGCAGAGGGGCAGGCAGAGAGAGAGGGAGGAAGCAGGTTCCCTGCCGAGCAGAGAGCCCGATGCGGGACTCGATCCCAGGACCCCGAGATCACGACCCGAGCTAAAGGCAGAGGCTTTAATCCACTGAGCCACCCAGGTGCCCCGAGAAAACCCTTTTAATGAGAAACTATGTCTACGAGGGAATTCCACAACCTGTATATATAATGAGAAACTGAGCACCCTTCAACAGACCTTAATCCAGTGTAGCCACAGCATCTGTACATTGGACCCATAAGAATCTCAGGGCAATGCTGGATCACTGAGCTGGGATAGTGCTACCAAGGATGAGGAGGACTGCCTTTTAAAAATGAGGAGAAGGATCTAGGAGGAGACCTTTCTGCTACATTCCAGGGTTGGCCCCAGACCCTTGAACAAGTTGTATTAAATAGAGAAGTACATTCTCACTCTCTGCCACACTCTGCCCTGTGTATGGTGTAGAATATATTGCTTAAGACTGAATTGAAGGGCTCCATGTAGGGCTCCATGTGTGTTGGGCCAGCTAACAGGAACTCTGCCTTTGGCACAGCACACCATTCCTCCCTTCCCTGGCATAAGGTGGTATATGACCTTTATAAACGAAAACCTAATACACTTTATAGACTTGAGGCTTCTTTCTTCTTGGCTATACTACAAGGTGTATTTTTTTCTATAAACAACCAGAGAGAGAGAGAAAGCAAGCAGTTTGCTTATAGAATGCAATTATTTTCCTTTAATTCAGCAAACAGTGAGCACCTATTTTTTGTCAAGCATTTTAGGAAGCATTTTTAAAAATAGCATCAATCTGAAAATCAGATGGTGCTTCCAACTAAAGCCCTCTAGAATTTTATTGTTTTAGAATTGAAAGTACTAGAGAATGTTCAGAACAGATGGTCTCAAAAGGATATCTGAAACGGGTGCTCCCAAGAATGAGAATGTGACTGCTCTTACTGTCTCTTGCCTAAAACATCAAAGTAAATTCCAAATCAGTGTCCCTTCCTTCCATCCATTGTCTCCTCTCAAAGTCATTCCTTCTCCCACTAACAGAGCCATCCTTAGAAAAAAAACAACAAAAAAAAAAACAGTCTTAGCATTTCACTTCCACTGTTTTCTTCCCTTAAATTCTACATAAAGTCCAAACTTTCTACCATAGATTCCCAAGCCTTTTATCATCTGGCTCTGACCCCTCTTACAAATGTCATCTCCTCCTCTGAAAAAGTTAGACCATCTCCCCAAGCTATAAACTAGAAGATGTTTGAAAATGCTATTAATTTTGTTATAACTTCATATTGTCTATGGCAACTAGGACAATAACACAGCAGCTCTTTCCCAGAAACAGTCTTGTTAAAACCCCAAAGGAACCAATGGCCGGACTCTGATCCAAAATATAGCCCTTAAATTAAGAAGCATCCTCACTGCTATGAACAGTGGGATTTTTTAGGGAAGCTACTTAAAATATTATTTGTGCTACAAGTAAGGAGATTAAGAATTTTAATGAACATCACAAAATCTGCTTGGAATAAGCAATGACTACAAACCCTAACCCACTACTCCTCTGGGTTGTGATAACAGAATGGTTCAAAATGGACCGTAAGGTCTTATGCTGCCATTGTTCTCTCTCTCTCTGAATGGTCCCCTTATTTGCTGGGACAACCATAAATAAATTTCCCAACTAGACACTCTGGCTTGGACTCCGAAAAAGGAGAAGAGAGGATGCTACTTTCCTTCTGGCATGCCCACCACCTGGTCTGAATCCCTCTTGCTGCGCTGTGCCAGACCTGTCACACTGTGCACCATGCATCATAATTCACTTTCTCTATCTCCCTTCCTCTCCCCACACTGTGATTCATATTCTCTCAGTGCGCCATTCCCAACTGGAAGTTGGTTGGATTATTAGCCCTATGAGTTCCCCTGTAATAGGATTATACATCCACACCCTTTGCCATGTCACTTTGTACTCTCAGTGTGAGTAAATATACTTTCTCGCTAATACCCTTCAGTATTAGCTCTGCTTTGGCCAATGAACATTAGTGGATGTGACATGAGCAGAGACCTTAAATGTGCTCGTAGAGTTGGCTTGTGCTTTTGTGCTCTTGTGATTTGCCATGAGAAGAAATAACACCTCCAGGTGGCTGCTGGTCCAAGGAGAATGAGAAAATTTAGATAGCAGATGTAAATGCAACTGATCTCAGCCAAAGCCAGCAGAACCATGTTCAACCCACAGCCCATGACCAAAAAATATATAAATATAGAAATGTCTGTCTTTGTAAAACACTGCTTTGGGGGCAGTCTGGTACTCAGAATTATCGTGGCAAGAAGTGAATAATACTCTGTCTAATAAACCAACTTTTATCAAGCCAGTTATGATATTATCCTTCATATGCCAGGTTTTTATCTATGAAATAGAAATAAAAAGAATCAAACTCAAATGGTTATAGCAAGAAATAAATGATAGGGGCACCTGGGTGGCTCAGTGGATTAAAAGCCTCTGCCTTTGGCTCAGGTCATGATCCCAGGACCCTGGGATCGAGCCCGTATCGGGCTCTCTGCCCGGCAGGGAGCCTGCTTCCCTTCCTCTCTCTCTGCCTGCCTCTCTGCCTATTTATTTACTCAATAAATAAATAAAATCTTTAAAAAAAAAGAAAGAAATGATAACACAATTGTAAAGCCCCTAGGTAGGGGCTAGCCTACAGAAAAACACAATATAGTCATTTTTTTTAAAGATTTTATTTATTTATTTGACAGACAGAGATCACAAGTAGGCAGAGAGACAGGCAGAGAGAGAAGAGGAAGCAGGCTCCCCGCGGAGCAGAGAGTCTGATGTGGGGCTCCACCCCAGGACCCTGGGATCATGACCTGAGCTAAAGGCAGAGGCTTTAACCCACTGAGCCACCAGGCGCCCCCCAATATAGTCATTTTGAGATTATTTGATTAATCTGTTAACTTCCCAAGTTTATTAGTGTTTTCAGATGTTTTCCCCAAACAGGATGGTTGGATTTATAAATACAGCTTCTAGCTGAGGCCTCCTAGGTACATTTGCCCACTAAGTGAGTGTCAAAGACAAAATGCTTCCAACAGGAAGCTTGCCCTTTTCTATTTCTAAATACTTTAAGTGATTTGAACAAAACCAGTTACACAGTAGTTTCACCTACAGTGTTTTAAAATAGGACTCCACTTTAACCCAGAGGAACGAATTTCTAATGGTGAACTCAGAAGCACTGTGCTAAGTGAATGGTGGAGAGAGATTGAATGGGGAGAAGAGAATTTATAAGGCTCTGAAAATCACAGCAAACAGCCATCCCTTTGTCTCACTTACTGACAGCCAATTGTGGTGGCAGAATCAGGACACAAGTGCAAAACCATTTCAGTTGGTTTCTCAAGAACCTGCAAAGGCATGCTATACCTCTTGCTCTTACAAAAAGTCATAGGTTGAATGTGGGTAGTTTTCTCTGCCCTTCAGAAATCAAGATTATGAGTCCTGCCTATATGTATGTCTATTCTACAGTAATCTAACATTTTCTGTAAGAAAATGGAAGGACATTTATTGGGCACCTATCCTGTACTCTGCTAGGGAACTTACGTTATTAAGTAGGTATAGGACCAGCTTCATGGGCATGTGACAAATACAACCACACAGAGCCCTGTTCTCAGAAGGGCGCTTCACTTGTTTGGAAGATCTGCTGTTGCCGTCATGAAATTCTATTTCTGAGTGTGTGTTTTATAAGTAAAGTTTGGTGGGACAATGGAGGCCACATATGAACAGAGTAAATACATCCATATGCCCACAATAACTTGCCACTCCATTCACACATAACCTTCCTGGCTTCCATAAAATGCTTATTTCACTGTGAGTCTACTGAAATCCAATGCACAATGGGTCCACCAGAATTCTATACTCATGTTCCATACAACACGTCTATGGCTGAGTAAGTAGGGTCACAAACAGATCAGAAGGTATATGCTTTACCCTTCTGAATGCCAACTTGCTTAGAGCACAAAAAGAACCTATTTGGAGCTTTGGGTTGGTGAACAGGTCGGGGTGGGGGGACAGCGGCACTCTTGACAGTGGGCATGAAAGCTCCTCCCCCTTCCCCCGTACCTTGCCCTGTACATCTCTTCCATTTGGCTGTTTCTGAGTTACACCCTTTAATAATAAACCAGTGATCTACTCTTTATGTTAATACTTCAAAGTTGAAGAAGACACTGTTGATTTTACACATGTTAGAACTGAGTCTTCTAGGATATTTTGATATCCCCAAGAAAAACTACACTCCTCAGATTCCGGAAATTCAAACACCACATTGACTCAATCTCAAGAAGGTAACCTTCAAATAAAACAGATTATCAGTAAAAAAGAAAAACAAAAAGGAAGATAATGGTATTCTAAGAAACATGAACAACCAAAGAACCCTATCATATCCTTTTTTAGTCACGCTACTTCAAATTCATAACGCTGAATTTGATGACACAGTAAAAAAGGAAAGATAAGGCAGCCTATTGCTGGATTCATTCCAGTCCTTCCTTCCTCTTCAGTAAGCTGAAGGTAGACAGTGTTGGTAAAATATGCACATATAAAGAAATGTTTTAAAAAGTTATTTTTGTGCATATTTTCCCCTACTCTTCTGCTAGGAATGAAATATATATGCACATATAAGCTATGAAATGCCAGTGATTCCACACGTAAGTTAAATGCCTTTATATCTGCATTTACAATTATACATTGTAAATATATATTGGCATTACCCAATATAAACATGAACTGCAAAATTCATGCTAATAATTTAACATCTTAATTTTACTGTACTTGCAATGATTACACTATTATGTTTTATAAATTATAAAATATTTATAGGGGAAAAAAAGGTTTACATATCCATACTTTGAATAGCATTTTTTTTCTGCTTTTTGAACAAAGAGCCTGGTATTTTCTTTTAGCTCTGTGACCCACGAATTATGTAGCTGGCCCCGAGTAGGTACTATTATCCTCCATTTATAGATGAGAAAACTGAGACTCAGTCAGATTAAGTCACTTTTCCAAGATCACAGAACTAGCTAAGTGGCAGACACCTGATTCAAGCATGTCTGACTCCATAGAGGTTGCTCCTCTATGGTTTCATACTGCATCCAAATTGCAGCTGGGGAAGGACCCAAGAGAAACTTGAACTTAGGGGTGAATCTGTTGCTTCGACTCCTGTCCAGGTAGACTTTGGAGCAAATATTTTGGTTAAGACTCACTCACGTATCATGGAGTAGCCATAAAGTTAAGAGGCTATTTTAAGGGGCACCTGGGTGGCTCAGTGGGTTAAAGCCTCTGCCTTTGGCTCAGGTCATGATCTCAGGATCCTGGGATCAAGCCCTGCATCCGCATCGGCTCTCTGCTCAGCAGGGAGCCTGCTTCCTCCTATCTCTCTGCCTACCTCTCTGCCTATTTGTGATCTCTGTCTGTCAAATAAATAAATAAAATCTTAAAAAAAAAAAAGAGGCTATTTTAAGAAACTTCTATTAGCATTCTTTTCACTAATCTGTGATCAATTTCTCTACTTAGTAGGTCCACAGATTTGAGATCATCAATTCAATTCAAAGTACCTCATGTTCAGCTGTCAAGTAAGAACCTTAAATTTTCTCCTGAACTCTTTTTTCTAAGTCCCACATATTTCTACATTCCATATGTTGAGTTACATGAAAATATTTCATTTAATTTTTAATGCTATATCATAATTACCACCAAAGTTGTCCAAGGAATCACGTTAATGTGACTACAATCCAAAAATTTTTAATGACTTTACCCAATTAAATTTTTTGCCTGTATTTCATAAGCCTCCTATTGTCCATAAGACCTTGGTCCTCTAAGAATTTACCTTCTGGCTTCAGCAGGCATTTTCCTAGATTCACAGCAACAGATTCTAGGCCTCTGTCTTACCTTTTCCAATAACATTTACAAAGTCTGAGTCAGCATGCATGTAGACTAAGTTAAGAGATCATAATTCTTAACTACCTATAAATGGTCAGTGAGAGAGTTATCTTTTTACCGCACCTGCAGGAGGAAATGTGTTTCTAAAGCTAAAAAATATAAATTAGGATAAAAGATCTTTCCTTTTAGAAATCACCATCCAATGTTTGAGGTATATTTTTCTTATATATAAATATATTCTCTTGTTACCCCTAGGACTATGGAGTTGCTGCCACAGCCAGAAATGTGAAATATTTTGTTAAAAATTTTTATCACAGCGACTCTTCCTTTGAGATATTCAGAGAATTGAATATATTTTATAGATATATCCAGACATAGAACACAAATATTGCTGTCAAGAAAATTTCCTCTAAGAATGATGCAGCAAAGATGTTACTGTCAGAAAAACAATGAATTCTTCAATGATAATTTCTTTAATACATTCCTGAGAGTGCAGAAATAATGCTACATAAATATTCTTATTTGAACAACTTGAGAAGACATGCATAAACATAAAATGTATTTATAGGTTTAAAAATTGTACTACATGAAGCCTGAAAAAAAAATATTTCTTTTGATTTTTTAAATCCATGGAGTCTCACTGCTAGCCAAAAACAAAATGAAAAGTGGAGGATTCAAAGACACACAACCAGGGACTTTTAGACCAAACCTAAATGTAGTTTGTCATCATAAAATGGTTTTAAATAAGAGAAATTATTATTTTCCTATGCCAAAAACTGTCCATCTGGTCTCCACAGCTCAAAAGCCAGAAAAAAATTCTCAAGGGAAAAAAAAAAAATAGTGAACCTACTATAAAAGAAGTAACTAAAAGCAAAGGGTTTTTTGTTTTTGTTTTGTTTTTTGGATATGGAAACTGGGAAATCACAGGATTCTCATTTTATTTTTTTTAAGGTTTTATTTATTATTTATTTGAGAGAGAGAGAGCATGAACTAGGTTAAGGGGCAGAGAAAGAAGCAGACTCCCTGCTGATCAGGGAGACTTGACACGGGGCTCCATCCCAGGACTCCAGGATCATGACCTGAGCCCTAGGCAGATGCTCAACCAACTAAGCCACTCAGGCACCCCATAGGATTCTAATCTTAAAAAGTATAAACTACATCAGTATAGTATAGTATAATAAATATGTCATTTGTGATACTGCAATATCAGTAGTATGATAGGCAGCCTTTCAAGATTGCTCCAATAATCACCGCCTCCTGGTATTCCTCATACTCATGCCCTAAGGAGTCTTTTCCCACTTTGACTCATGGCTAGTCTGTGTAACAAATAGTGCAGAAATTAAAGACATTGCCACTTCTGCCTTGTTCTCTCTTAAGATTACTAGCCCTGCGGGATGCCAGATGCCATGTCATGAAGACACTTAAGCAGCCTGTTGAGAGGTCTGAGTGAGGAGAAACTAAGGCCTACCACCATTAGCCAAGAGCAACTTGCCAGACACAAGAGCAAACCACTTTGGATATAAATCCTCTAGCCCATATCAAGTCTTCATATGACAGCAGCCTTAACTTACATCCTTTTTTTTTTTTAGATTTATCCACTTGAGAGAGACAGCATGAAAGGGAAGAAGGTCATAGGGAGAAGCAGACACTCCCCCCGCCTCGCCGTGGAGCCAGGAGCCCAATGCGGGACTCATCCCCAGGACTCCGGGACCATAACCTGAGCCAAAGGCAGCCCCCAACCAACCAAGCCACCCAGGAGCCCTTGGCTTACCTCTTGATTGCAAACTCAAGTTAGAATCACCCAGCTAAGGTGCTTCTGAATTTCTCACCCACAGAAACTGTATAATGTTTATTGTTTAAAGAACAACAACAAAAAAAAAAAATTGAGCACCTGGGAGGCTCTGTTGGTTAAGCATCTGACTCTTGATTTCGGTTCAGATCATGATCATAGGGTTGTGAGACGGGACTCCCATGCACTGGGAGTGGAGCCTGCTTAAGATTCTCTCTTTTCTGCCCCCTTGGCCCCTCCCCCTCCCTCCCTAAAAAATAAAATAAAGAACCATAGTTTTGCAGCAATTTGTTATGAAGCAATAAATAATACGATGCCCTTAACCTGATAGGTAGATGTCCTGTACCCAAAAGTGAGAAGTCCTTAGACTCATGGCCATTAGATATCAAACTCACAACAGTAATACTTGCAACACAAGATGTCAATTTAGTAATTTACTATGAGAAATGGACCAGTCATTGCTCAGGGTGCTAGGTATACTAAAGAGGCCAAATTAAGATCCAATGACTGTTTCATGAAGGTAGAAATAGGAAAAGGATCGTTGGATTATCTTACAGAATATATTCACAAACTACAGAGCTTAAATTTTAAAATTCTTTCACTTATGTAGAATGTTTATTTCAAAAGAACTAGTCACTAAAACCAGAGCACCCTTTAAGTGTACAAACAGAATAGGTTCCAGGAGCCTCTGATATAATCAGTTATAAAACTGTAACAGTCATTAAGGCACTCTAAGAAACACTAGAGGACATTTCTAAGTTTTCAGAGAGAGCATCTGTATGCTCCCATAAAAATCATCTCATTTTACAATAGAAACAACTGCTCTGCCCCAGCCACTCCAGCATGCTTCTGTGCTGAAGGTGCTGTTGGAACCCATCTGCAAACGAAGTCTCCAATTTTCCTAACCCCCTAAAAACTTCTCCCCCACATAAATGCAAAACCAGACTCAGGGAGACCCAACCAGGAAGGTTTCTTTGCCTTTACTTTTCATTTACTTCTTCCTCCTTCTCCCCTAATTAATTTATTTCAGCTTTTTCCTCCAGAGAGCTAATTCCTTTAATGTCTGATATTCTTTTTTTTAAGATTTTTTTAATTTTTTAAGATTTTTAATTTTTGATTTGACAGAGAGAGACGGCAAGAGAGGGAACACAGCAGGGGGAGTGAGAGAGGGAGAAGCAGGCTTCCCGCTGAGCAGGAAGCCCAATGCGGGGCTCAATCCACGGTCCTGGGATCATGACCTGAGCCAGAGGCGGGCGTTTAATGACAGAGCCACCCAGGCACCCCTAATGTCTGATATTCTATTTAATGTATCATCCTTCCCAGGAAGTTTGCATTTTTACCAGGAAAATGCCTATTTTAGGCTTCAGGACCTCTGATAAGTTCATAATTTTTAAAATTTAGTATGTATAAGAATCATTAAGAGCCATTTAAAATGTTACTTCCTGGTCTCACTTCTACAGACTTTTAATCCACCAATCTAAGGTAGGGCCCAGAAACCTGCATTTATAACAAACCACTTCCTCCTACCCTCAGTGACGCTTATGAAAGCAACTGAAGACCATGCTTTGAGGAAGTGTTATAAAGGAAGATACTTGGGGACTAAAGAAGTCTAGGTTATCGGAAACCACCAGCAACTATAGCTTCCTCCCTTTCTTTAACCAGTATTCAACCTCCTTGCAATTAGGATTATTTTGACTCCTCACCGGTTGCAATTATCCTGTTGCTCACCCTGCAAATCTAGACCCATAGAGTCCACTTTCCTAATAGGTGTACAAATCACATCTTTGTTCAGATGGACTTCACATTAAAGTCAGGCTCTTGTCTTCTGCTCAGAGAGTAATTCTACTGACCTAACTGATCCATCTCCCATGATTTCTGGTTTGAGGCTCTTTTCCTATTCTGTCATTTCAGCAGTTGCCTGCTCTTCAGGATTTCCAAGTTTGACAAGCTGTCGATCTCTGAGGGCCACAGACCCCATTCTGCTGACCCAGAGCCTTGACACTAACTTTTTTTCCAGGGCTTGTTAATGGACCACACACATATTTTAAAATCTGGGTAGTTGGGGATGGAATCCAGAAACACACGTTTAATAAGTTCCCCAGGTATACTCAGTACAGGTATCACCGGTATTAAGCAATTTCTCAAAATTGCCTAATGATAAAAAGCACCAGGATACTGAAAGAATAGTTTCCTAGACCTTACCCTCTAATGATTCTGATTGGGGACAAGGTGGACTTTATTTTTAACAAGTATTTTGGGCAATTCTGATAACTGGACAATTTGAGAAACCCTGGTCTCAAGTAACAGTTTAGGACTTTAACGTCAGGGTGTCCTTCTGAGTTCAGTTTGATATTAGGTGGAATATTAAAGCTAAGAGCATGAAGCTAGCTGGTATTAGAGAAGTAATCCTCAGAAGATAACAAATAGCTTAACAAGGAGTCTTGCACTTATATTTCATCTCTCAAATGCAAATACGTTCAGTGGTAATGAAGGGATTTTTAAATAATACTAAGTCCTTAAAAACTCATGTTACAAGAGTGAGATTTTTCCACTCCCTTTTAAAAGATGAATTACTTCAGTTCTCTAAATCATGTTCCAAATTTAGCCTTACAAATAAAACACTTAGAAGGGAAAAATCTTTGGCAGATATACTATATTATATATATTATACGTATATTTATACATTAAATAAGTGTTACACAAATATATATTATAGATAGATAGATAGATAGATAGATCTGATTCAACTATTCATGTTTGAAACACTATTCTAGATACATAGTTACTACTGGAGTTTATTTTTAAATATTTTGAGTTAAATATTGGTGACCCAGGTCTCTATCCTCATTCTACCAAATCTCTTCTAAATCTCAGAATATCTTTGGAATTTATCTTTAGGTGTACAAATCATTGATTTCTTAAAATAAACAGGGAGAATGGGAAGGGAGGTTCAAATTTTCAATTAATAAGATCGGTCAAGTGGTATACCTCCTCTTATAAACTGTTTAACAATATTAAAAAATCATAAAAAGTTGTAATTTCATAGATTGTGGTCATTCTATCACAAAATGTTTAAAATACTGAGAAATATTGCTAGAAGTTGGAGGTGGAGAGTGTTATGTGGTCTCCAATTTGTGCACACAAAAATATAGAATTCCTTTCTGGGGCATCTGGGTGGCTTGGTCGGTTAAGTGTCTGCATTCTGCTCAGGTCAGGATCTCAGGGTTGGGATCTAGCCACATGTGGGGCTCCCTGCGCTGCCAGGAGCCTGCTTCATCCCCCACCCCTCTCCCTCACTCGTGCTCCCCTGCAGGCGTACTCTTTCTCTCAAATAAATAAAATAAAAAGCTAAAAAATAATAATAATTCCTTTGTTTGATAATGTCATTCCTGGGGAGATAAACTAGTGTTTTATCAAGGAACTCATGATTTTTATAGTATTCACCTGGATAGCAAGGGATAATGAAAAAAGGACCTGGATTTAGAAGACGTAAGACCTGAGTTCAAATTCTAGCTGTCATTTTTCGGCTGTGTGACCCTGGCCAAATGATATAATTATTTCTGTATCTCAGTTGTCTCAACCATGAAAGATAATAGTTCTTGCCCATTTCTACCACAAAAAGTTGTTCAGAAATGTTTTGAAAATAAGTGATAAATTATTTTTGAAAATGCTACATGAATTACAAACTGCTATAAAAACATAATGCATTGCTTTGTAATTCTGTCTTATTCAATAGTATAAATAATGTTCCTTATCACAAAACTTTTTTTTTGACAAAATATTTTTACACACCTACTTTCCCCCTTATATTCTATTGCACCAATCAGAGCTTTTTCACCAATATGTCTGCCAAGTTCAGAGATCTTTAGGCCATACCTAATAATAATGCAAACTGCTGCTGCTGCAGGGAGTGGGAAGGGATGCACAGGACCCTCCCACTGAACAAGGCACTGAGACATGCTCTATTTCCAGTGTGTGACCAGCGTTGGGCTCGGGTGCTGCTGCTACATCCTCTTCTCACTTGCTATACTAGCTTCCTGTTGCTGCTATAACAAATTACCACACACTGAGTGGTTTAAAATAAATTTATTCTCTTACAATTTTGGAGGTTCAAAGTCCTAAATGAGTCTTACTGAGTGTGGTGAGTGGTCAGGCTGTCAGCAGGGCTGTGTTACCTCTGGAAGCTCTGGGGAGATGAATCTAGTTTCCTTACCTTTTCCAGCTCTGAGAAGCCACCTGCATTTCTTGGCTTAGGGTCCCTTCCTCTGTCTTCAAAGCCAGCAGGATAGCATCTTCAAATCTCTTTCTTGGGGGCCATTATTCTGTCCAACATATTTGTTCTATCTACTCTCTTTTAAGGTTATCTCCTCAAGTTCCTCTGCAAAGTGTGAGCCTGTCTGCCTAGATCCCCATTGTATTGTTGCCCCCACAAAAATAGATTCAGTTTAAAGATTTTTATTGCTAATCACTATGGAGGAGTGAATAGGGACAACAAAATTATTAAATGAAGGGCACTAAAAGGTCCAGGAAAACATAAAGTCAAAGATAGAAAGTGGATAAGAGGAGTGCCTAGGTGACTCAGTCAATGAAGGGCCAGACTCTTGGTTTCAGCTCAGGTCATGATTTCAGAGTTCTGAGATGAGCTCCAGGTTGGGCTCCATGGTCAGCAGAGTCCTCCCTCACTCTCCCTCTCTGCCCCTCCCCCTCTTCCCTTTTCCCTATTCATGCTTGCTCTTCTGCTCTTGCTCTTTCTCTCTACCTACCCTCGCCACCCTATCCCATATATATCCTGTGTATTATCACTTGCTCACCTCTCCACAGGCCCTCCCAGGCCAGATTTGGAATGCTTTCCCATAAAGGTCTGTTCCTATCACCATCATCACACATACAAAATGCTAATATACTCTCTCTAATGTATCTCTCTCCCCGTTATACTGTGAGCTCTTGAGAGCCAGGCCCACCTCTTCCTAACAGTTATAATCCATATAACTGGTACCGAATAGCATAGTAACTGATACATAATAAGTGTTCAAGGAAGGAAGGAAATACCAAAAGACTAAAGGAAATAATCAGAGAAGCATACAAAACATACAATTTATTTATGGAGATATCCATAGCACAAGCTGGAACTAATGTAACTATCCAGCAATAAGGATGTTAAATGCATTCTATTTCCTCTATAATTTCTCTTTCATGTTTTACAGAATATTTAAAGTCATGGAAGGGTGCTGTATTATATAAGCAGGACACAAAGTCATATAAATAATATTATTGCAATTGTGTTTGAAAATAACCATATGAATAGAAAATATAAGTAAAAATACTAAAATCAACAATAAATTGTGGGCTAATTGTGGGTAAATTTATTTTCTTCTAAAATATTTTTGTTTTTCAAACTTCCTATTTTAAAATCAAATGACTTTTATAAGTATTTTTGTATAATACCCATTCATTTTAGAAAAATTAGGAAATTTAGATAAATAAAAATAAGAAATTTAAATCACATGTCATCCCATGATAGAGACATAGATAGATAGATAATGTATTTAATGGGCTAAACCTGATAAGGTACAATCAGAAAAAAATATATATATATACATATATTTTTTTTAAAGATTTTATTTATTTATTTGACAGGCAGAGATCACAAGTAGACAGAGAGGCAGACAGAGAGAGAGGGGGAAGCAGGCTCCCTGCTAAGCAGAGAGCCCGACGCGGGCCTCCATCCCAGGACGCTGAGATCATGACCTGAGCCGAAGGCAGCAGCTTTAACCCACTGAGCCACCCAGGCACCCCTATATATTTTTTTTTAATCCTACCTCCTTCAAAGTGGTTCTAGCTGCTCTCCCCTCCCCTCCCCCAGACATCTTGACTACTTTGCCAGTCACTTTTCACCTTTTAGAACAATATAACCTCTCTCTCCTTACAGAACTGATCCAAGGATTAGAGACCTACAGGGGCACAAAGGCAGTGGAAGGAGACTGTTATGTTCTTTTACCTTCCATGTTTTACCTCTGCCTTCCTCCTCCTGGCTCTAAGAGTTTGGGTCTGACTAGCAGGAGGGATGAAAACAAAGGTCTTTTTTATTTAGCTGCTGCCTTCTATCAATTACCCACTGTCATAGCAGTCAATAAAATTCTAGTTCTCTCTCATGGGGGAAGAGCATTGTTCTCATATTTCTTTAGAGACACCTGCCCACCTCCATGCATATATCCACCTGTACCATCGCCTGACACTAGCAATGCTTTCTAGATTACTAACCCTCCTCCCATTATCTACCCTCTGGCAGTCCATCCAGTTTTTTTTTCTACTGGACTCCCTCCCCACAGCAGGGACCCTCTTTGGGGAGGCACTTTCAAGACCATTAACATCCTCTTCAGTGTCCACTTGGCTCAAAGAATTCATGTATCTTTGTCCCTGCCCATTCCCACAACTGTCCTCTTTCAAGTGGCCTCTCAAAGTCAGGATTGTCCAAGTGAGGAACAGTGGCCAGTTTTGATCCTCCTTAAATTTGGCCCCAAAGTCCGGGTCATACGTATCTAGTTCTCTCATAAATTTTCACATGCTCCACATCTTGCATTTGTGCTATTCAGCAGACGGCCAGAAGGAGAGCAAGCTGCCAGGTTCCCCTTATTGTAAGTACCCATCCAGCCTCATTGAGGGAAACTCTCATGTCTCCCTCCATTTGGCTTTTAGAGAAGACTCAAGACTCAGCTACTATAAGCTCTCTCCAAAGAATCCTCATAATATATGTCCAGGCTTTACTTAAGTAGGCTGATAATAATGATGGACGGATACTGGGCTGAGCTGGTCCAGCGTCTTACAGCAAGTTCTCTGCCTTATTACCTCTCTTGAAAATGTGGGGGTACTTACTGCTCATTGTCCTCAGCTTTAGGACTTAGCCAGAATTCCATAACAACAGAAAAAGTCACATTTAACATCAATTATGTACATACACTCTTGCAAAAGTGGGATGAGGTCTCAAAATGTTTGGTTGGCCTATTTTGTCCTTGGATTTAAGATAAACAAAAAGAGGGGCACCTGGGAGGCTCAGCTGTTAAGCGCCTGCCTTCAGCTAGCTCGGCTCGCTCCGGTCATGATCCCAGGGTCCTGAGAAAGAGCCCATATCCGGCTCCCTGCTCAGCGGGAAGCTTGCTTCTCCCTCTCCCACTCCCCCTGCTTGTGTTCCCTCTCTCACTGTATCTCTTTCTGTCAAATAAATAAATAAAATCTTTAAAAAAAAAGGTAAACAGAAAGAATAATATGATGAAATCCCTGTCCTTTAAAAAGCTTGCAATCCAGCACAGAAGATAAGACATATGAACAAATAACCAATAAAAAGCATTACAAATGTTGTAAAAGTGACAAAAAAAACAAACAAACAAAGCATTATAGGTGATTCAAAAACAGCATATTGCTTCTGGTGTGGAGTACAGAGGAACATTTCTTAGGAGAGGTTAAATTTCAGCCAGATTCTGAAGAATTGGTAAGATCTCGATAGTGTGAAATAGAGGTAGGGGAATGCATATTCCAGGGATAGGAAACCAGGTGAGTAGGAGTCCAGAGACTGAAAAGCATAGCACTTCTGAAAGGATTACTGAGTAGTCCAATTTTCTAGGGAATACATTATGAAGGAGAACTGTAAAACATCTTGGGGCTACATCATAACAGGGTAGGTAGAGAATTCGAACTGTTCATTTGGCAGTGGGGAGGCACTAAAGAATTGTGAATTACAAAGAGACACCAAGCTGTGCAGGGGCTTCAGGCAAGAAGGAACGCAGCAAGGAAGTATACGCAATAATCCCTGCCTGAAGGAGAATGGTGGCAGGGGGAATGCAAAGGAACTCACACGGATTCAGGTGGCAATCCACAACCTTTCAAGCATTCAGCCCATCAATCACCCTGATAACAGTAGTAAAGCCTTGCTGCAGAGGCTCTGGGTTGACTGTCCACAAGTAATGAAGGATTTGCACTGAGAATACGAATTCCCACTTCTTATACCCCTCAAGGCCGGGGTAATGCATTTCCAAAGAGGCTGTCTAGTGTTAAGGATTCACGCTGAAGTCATGGAAAGAAGCAAAGTTAAATAGCTCATAAGGGAATCAAACTCACCAACAAAGGGTCACAGGCACATGTCAGGAGATTTAAAGGCAGGGCAGAGGAAAGGGTGACAAACTGACTAGAATCTTCTTGAACCTGCCTTTGTAATAAAATGCCCCATAATAGTAAAACACTGAAATGTCCATGATAAGTAATGATTGGTGCTAGCTGGGAAATAACAGTAAATGCTACTTATGGATTGTGAATATTTAGACTTGTGGCGCTAATTTGAAGTGCTGTACAGCACTTAACTTTTATCCCAGGTGACTGAATAGTGTGTCAATCCATGAACAGGAATTCTTAAAATTCTAGACCGTCTTTATCATTATCATCATTATTATTTATTAATTATTATTATTATTAGAATGCCAAGTTTCATGGAGACTAAGACTCTGTAGTACCCTAAACATGATCTAGTATGCTGTAGCTACCTTGGTGTTTTTACAAATTTCAATTTGAGGCCAGATATAATTAGTGATCAGATGTTTCAAGATTGGGTCAAAAGGGGAAATAATGAAAGTTAAAGAAGCTGTTGTTGGTAAATGAAGGCCATCGCTTATAGAAGCAGGAAAACCAATTGTGCTTGTCTAGCAGAAAAATCTGTGAGCTTCTTGGATGGTGCTGTACTGCCATCTACAGACACAGCCACATGCCCATGACATGCAGCATGGTTAAAATTGAAAGTCTAAGACAAAGGCAAGTACCATTAAAGTAAAACAGAAACCATGTAAAATTCTAAAGCAATCTTTTCAAAGAACTCCCGCCTCAATAGGAAATAGAAATGGTTTCTGAATAAAAAATAAAGGCAAGGGTGTTTTAAAGGAAAAGATATGGATTTTCCCAGAAATCTGAAATAGAAGTATGAGTAAATTAACTATGGAACTTGTAGGATATAAATATCAAGATAAAAATGGGTGAAAAGAAACAGGGGAAGGAGACAATGAAAGGAAAAGACTGCTGCAAAGGCAAACTCTATTAATGAGTTGAATAAAAAAGATGATCCAGAATTTTGCAGAGACAATGAAGTTTACTTGATTTTCAATAACAAGTAGCTAGATCAGTCAAATTATGAATCACTTAATAAAAATCATATTTAGGGGCACCTGAGTGGCTCAGTGGGTTGAGCCCCTGGCTTTGGTTTCAGCTCAGGTTAAGAACGCATGAGTCTTTGGGAGGGAGACAAACCATAAAAGACTCAATCTCAAAAAACAGACTGAGGGTTGCTGGGGGGAGGGGGGACGGGAGAGGGAGGTGGGGATATGGACATTGGGGAGGGTATGTGCTATGATGAGTACTATGAAATGTGTAACCCTGGCGATTCACAGACCTGTACCCCTGGGGATAAAAATACATTATATGTTTATTAAAATAAATTTTAAAAAAAAAAGAAAAAAAAAAGAACGCATGAGTCTTGAGGGGCACCTGGATGGCTCAGATGGTTAAGCATCTGCCTTCAGCTCAGGTCACAATCCCAGGGTCCTGGGATCAAGTCCTGCATTGGGCTCCCTGCTCAGCAGGGAGTCTGCTTCTCCCTCTACCTTCTCCCTCTGCCTCTCCCCCTGTTCAAGTTCATTCTTGTGTGCGCGCTCGCTCTCTCTCTCTCTCTCTCTCTCTCCCTCATGTGTGTGCAAAAATAAATAAAATCTTCACACACACACAAAAAAAGAACTAATGGATCATGAGATCAGTGGGTGGCCTCAGGCTCCACCTTCAGTGGGAGTCTGTTTGAGGATTCTCTCCCTCTGCTCCTCCCTCGTGCATGCACTCTCTCTAAAACAAATAAATCTTCTAAAAAATGATATTTAATGTCATTTCATTTAACATAATGTTATAAACTATAACCAGGACTTCTGATTAGCCCAAAGAATGTATTTAAAAACTTGTATTCGTTGCCAAAATTTGAAAGCTCCTGACCTTCCTTCTGGCCAGAGTTCTGCATTTTATGCTCCACTCAACTGAAATAGCTCCTGTATCAGAACTGAAAGGAGGTTTAGGAACACAGAAGTGAGTCACTGGATGTCATCTAAGGTCACTCTGATCTCTGAAATGTATAAGAATTGTTTCAAACTCTTAGCTCATGTCTAAAGGGAAGACTGCTGCCTTCCAGGATTCCTGGGGACTCATAATCTCACAACTGCTTTGTAGTCAATTTCCTGAACTGTCTCACTCCAATTTCATCTCCCCAATCACTCCCAGATTTGGAACCAGTCCTTTCCTTAATTTCTTCAAAACACCATTACCACCAAGAAGAGTCACCCTTAACTGAAGGTTTGGAGGATGAAGGACCTCAAGAGCTAATAAACCGGGGCACCTGGGTGGGTCAGTGGGTCAAAGCCTCTGCCTACGGCTTGGGTCATAATCCCGGGATCCTGGGATCGAGCCCCACATCAGGCTCTCTGCTCAGTGGGGAGCCTGCTTCCTCCTCTCTCTCTGCCTGCTTGTGATCTCTGTCTATCAAATAAATAAAATCTTTTTTAAAAAAAAAGAGCTAGTAAACTAACATTGATGGTAGACAATACTGTTCTTTAAAAGTCTAATATGAAAGCTATGCCACTCCCTTGGGACAGAAGCAGGTACCAGAAGCAGGTAGTTGTAGTTTTAAATAACATTTAAAGAACATTTTTTTTCTTCTGATTAATAAGTCAATTCAACCTCCTTCTTGGCCTAAGAGTGTATTAGCAACCACCTTCTCCCTTGCCTTCCAATTCTTTCACATAGTGCATTGGGAAAATATTATCTTACACTTGTATAGTGTCATATTTTTAAGTACTATTGTTACCCAACAAATTGATAAAAAAAAAAAAATAGTTAATCAGAAACAAACTGTTAAGAGGCATGGGAAGGTGGAATGGTTGCTGGTCATTTAACATCAAACATATCATGGATTCCATTTCTTCTGGGCATTTTATGCCCTCATACACTCTACTCAACCTTGATGTTGCTGTCTTTCTGCTTTTTTAACCTCTCAGCCAATGCCATGCTGCTAAACAGGAAGTATAAGGAAAATAAGAAAAAAATTTCCCACAGTAATAAATACCAGATTAAGCATGAATTATTCTAAGTAAGAAAATAGACATTTTTTATGTAACTGATATATAGTGAATAATTTAAAATTCTGTTAAGCTCCTTCAGATATCACACATATGTTCAGATTTTCCATTCAGGGCCTGTGTATCTGTGATAAATCCCAAGCATGAACAGTTTCTTCAAAAGGTGAGGTGGGGTAAGAGGTTGAGAATTTGTTTCTTTCAGTTTCAACTTCAAAATGAGTCACTCTCTTCCTGTTCTTCCTCCTTTTCCTCCTCCATTTTTTGGAGGTAAATACAATATACGTGGCATTTATATTACCTATTATTTTGCAATGGACTTTAGATTTTGCAATGGACTGTTTTTGTCCTCCAAAATTCATGTGTTGAAATCCCAACCACCAATTTGATTATATTAGGAGGTGGTACTTTTGGGAGGTTATTAGGTCATGAGGGTGGAACCTTCATGAATAGTATTAGTGTCCTTTTAAAAGAAAACCCAGAAAGCTCTCGTGCCCCTTCCACACGTCAATAAAATGAAAATGCAATGTCTGGAATGAGAGAAAATATTTGCTAACCATATATCCAATAAGGAATTAATAGCCAAATCATTTAAGGAATTCATACAACTCAATAGCAAAAGAAAAAAATCTGATTTTAAAATGGGCAAAGGACATGAATAGACATTTTTCAAAAAAGACCTACAAAGTTCCAACAGGCATATGAAAAGGTACTCAGCATCACTAATTATTAAGGAAATGCAAATCAAAACCACAGCGAGATATCACTTCATACCTGTTAGAATGGCTATTACCAAAAGTCAAAAAACAACAAGTGTTGGCAAGGATGTGAAGAGGGACTCCTTAAACACTGTTGGTCTGAATGCAAATTGGTATAGCTATTCTGGGAAACAGTGCAGAGATTCCTCAAAAAATTAAAAATAGAACTTCTGTGGAATCCAGCAATCCTATTTCTGGGCATATAGCCAAAGGAAATGAATTCAATATCTTAAAAAGATATTTGCACCCCCATGTTCATTGCAGCATTACTCACAATCAGCAAGATACAGAAACAATCTAAACAACCTAAATGTCTGTCAATAGATGAATGGATAAAGAAAGTGTGGTATTGAATGGGATAGGTATATATATTCTCTTTATCCATTAATCATATGCACAAATAATAGCATATCACTGTGCCCTAAAAAAGAAGGAAATCCTGGACAACTTGGATGAATCTGGAGGACATTATATTAAGTAAAATAAGCCAGGCACAGAACAAATACTGCATGATCTCACTTATACTAGAATCCAAAAAAGTCAACCACATAGAAACAGAGAGTAGAATGGTGCTTACCAGCAACTGGGGGATAAGGAAGATGTTAGTCAAAGGTTACAAACTTTCAGTTATAAGATGAATAAGTTCTGAGACCTAATGTAGAGCATGGTGCCTACAGTTAATAATGTACTGTACACTTGAAATTTGCTAAGAGCGACTCTTAAGTATTCTTACAGACACACACAAGGTAAATATGTGAGGTGCTAGATAAATTAGGTTGATTGTAATAATCATTTCACATGGAATATATATCAAAACATCACATTGTATTCCTTAAATATATACAATATTTGTCAGTCATACCTCAATAAAGCCAGAAAAAAATTATCTGTGAGGCTAGATCAATTTCCTTCCCTAGGCAAAAATTAAAGCAGCCTTCGTAACTTTCATGGTCATTTTAAATAATACCAACATTTCTCTCCTATAGTGGATGCCTCTGAAGCCTGAGTCACATTCTCTCAGCCTAACCCCTGATTTCAGCAGCATCTTTGGGGGAGTGTTCTGTATGAGCTTAGACTCCCCCTGAAGTAAGGACTAATGGGAATACTAGAACACCCTTACTAGAATACTAGTGTACTAGTATTACTATATACTACACTACATATTGCTATATATATTACTATATACTAGTATTACTAGTATACTAGAATACGAGAACCTTTGCTAGGGCACTAATTCAGGGATGATACTCTGCAAGATAGGGGTACTGTCCTCCCAGATGCAGTACATGCAGTTCAACCAATGACCAATATAGAGATCTGTGACCAATAGCTGAATACATGGGTAGAGAACCAGGGAGTGGATGTGGTATTGGGCCACCCTCTGTCACTCCCAGTGACTCCATGTGTGGAATATGTGCTTCACTTCCCATTATCTTGGGCTCTCTGATTTGAGATCCTGGTTCTCAGGTTGGCAGAGTGGGGCCAGGGGGTACTCCCACCAGGCAGTACGGCAAGGACTGCACTGAACCTGAAACTATAATTAGGAATCTGATCACTTTGGGATCCTTATGCCAGTTGCCCAGCAGGTAGCAAAATGTATGATGTTGTAGATGCTAAACTCTGATTATCATAAGGAACCAAGATTTCTGCTTCATAATAAGAGCATGGAAAGGCACATTGGTACCTAGGACATCCACTTGCTGCCATTTTCTGGTGTTTTCCTATAGAGGTGTAACAGCAGATGGGCAACTGAAGTAACCAATACCTAATAAAAGCAAAAGACAACCACGGGTTCAGGCCCCTCAGGGATGAAGTTCTTTCTGTATCACCAAGCCAAGCAGGCCTACTATACCCACCCAAACACTAAGAGAACTCTAGAATGTAGAGGAGGGAGAAAATACCAGTCATGGCCTATAACCATGCACAGCAAGAACTAAAGCTTATTCTTCTAACTCACGAGATTGAGTCATATAGAGATTAAGGGCAGCCACCTCCTTAAGGACTCAGTGAAAAAAATGGACTTAATGCAGGATACATGTGAATATGAGCTATGTTACAGGGGTGGACAAGAGCAAATGTCTCTGGTGTCCACATCTCATCCCCAAGGTCCACCTCTGATTTCAGCCACAACCATGACAGCCCAGTGTGACCTCAGATTCCTCCATTCCTGCTGTTTGCCATGTCAAGCAAACACTGCACTTCTTTCCCCTGCTTCCAAGAGTCACCTCCCATTTAAACTCCCAGCATCCAAGTCCTAGCCTCTGGCTCTAGTTTCTGGGGAAAGCAAATTGTAAAAAGCATTCCTCTTCTATCTTCATTGCCTCTGTACCACCCTCACCACCTTTCATGGTCCCACCCTGATCCTGCCGCCATCAGTGTCCTCCACCACTTCAGCTCCCCATCACTTCTGCCCTAAAACCAAACCTCATGAGGCCAGCATTTCTTCCATTCTTCAAGGCCTGTGTTCAGGCCACCAGATCTCTACAAATGAATCATTTATTTGAGGTTCTTTTTAAGTAGAGACCTTATACAAAGGATCTCCATTCTGCTTACATTTTCAAGTATAGAACATTTCACACAGGGACTGTCAGGATCTCAAAAACTGTTAGTTCTTTTTCCCATCAATCTTATAGGATTCATTAATCAAGGAATAATCAGGAGATACAGAGTATTACTATTAAACGTAGCTTGCCGGGCTAAGGGTTCTCCTGTCAACAGTGAACAAAAGGAGTTGATAGTCCCAGTATTTCTCTTTTCATCTCCATATCTTGCTGCTGGGTGAGTCTGTCCATTCCAAGGGTAAAGGTGGGGAAAAAAGGAAAAACATACCGTACTCCTTTCCCTAAATGCCAAATATCAAATATTGATTCAAATACTGTGTCTCAACACAGACCTATCTATTATCTTAGAAGGGAACTGTGACTGATGCTAGGCTCCGGGTAAAGACTCATATTCCATAACCAATCGATTGTGTCTTACCAGCCATAGTCTCAGATATATAACGTATTCAAAGGAAAGACTACAGCCTGTGCAAGATACAAGTCCATCAGTGGTCACTAATGAAAGAATAGTCATTAGGTAGTAAGAAAGGGGTGGAGGGAAAGAGAGAGGAAAAAAAAGCAGCCATTATGTAGTGTGCTGATGCCCTCAGTCCTAAGAGCAAACAGCTTACCAAGATCTCTAAATACTTCTGTCACTATGCTGCATATGCCTCTGTCATATCTAAGATCTGAATCCTCAGGGTTATAGGAAAAACACTCATGGCACCCTCGTGGCACAGCAAAGGAGCTAATTCAAACCTGATTTAAGCCTGGGGCCCTTAAGCCCTATAAAATAATTATTGCCACAAGGGAATCCCCTAGCCTTTTAGATACTGATGTGAGGCTCTCTTGGAAAATTAAATTTATAAATAAGAGCAAGATAGAGGACACTTCATATCCTTGAAATATGCCCAGAAATATCTATCTCTCCCCCTCTCCTTTCCCACCCCTCTGCACCCACACAACATGGGGGTGGGGGAGCCTGAATACAGGGGGAAGAAACAAACAAAAAACTGAAACAGAGCCACAATTTGATCCAAATGGAATCCAAAATCTACTAAAAGAATTTATACAGTGAAAGATAAAAGGGCACTGATTGTCTTTTGGACTTATATAACATAGATTCTGAATTAACTTTATTATCTAATAACATGCACCAATTGACAAACTTTCACAAATGCAATATTAGGGATTCCACTACATTTAAACATGGTACACCCTATACTCCTAGGGAGTTAATATAAAATAGGGGACAAATAGGTATGCCTCATCTTAACCATTAGAACTACTGCCTAAATTCCCCACAGCCAAGGCATTGCCCTAAAATATACCACAGTGGGTATGGCTCTCTGACCCAATGAGTAACAAATTAAAATTAAGTTGTCTGCACTTGACAAATGCAAACCTTCCCCTCCCCCCATTAAAAAAGTTAATATGGACCGATGTAAATTAGAATATTCAGTGATTGAAATCCTTTATACAAGACAACCCATTTAGAGAAGGGGTGATTATCCTCACTGCTTTTTCATTTAATAATCTAATTTTGCCTGTACTTGAGCTAAGAAATAATGAATGGTGCCTCATAGTGGATTATACAACCTTAAATGCCTTGATCCTACCCACCAAGGCTCCTAGTCCCAATATTATTGAAATTATTGACTTTCCAATCACTAACTAACAAATATTTTGGTATTGTAGATTTGATTAAATGTTCTATGTAGTGAATATTTCAACAGATTTTCAACTGCAGTTTGCCTTTACCATCAAAATAAGGTACTTGTTTACTTAGCTGTCCATAGGATACCTCAACAGTCTTAAAATCACACATAATCTTTGCAAGCAAGATCTTAACTACATCCAATTTTCTCCAGGGTCACAGGTATGACATTACATTGATTCACAAGTATTAACATTATATTGATTACACTGATCTCCTCTGAGGAGATTTATTGGAAGCACTCATTTGGGACAATTACTCACAAAAGAGTTCAGAAAAGGGGACTAACAGGGCTCCCTGCTTAATGGGGAGTCTGCTTCTTCCTCTGCCTCCTCTCCCTGCTCACGCTCTGTCTCTGTATCTTCCTCTCTCTCAAATAAATTAAAGCACACACACACTAAAAAAAAAAAAAAAAGAAAGAAAGGAAAAAGGGAACTGACTGAGCCATTGCCTCACACATAACGCAAAGTCCCATTGTTTCATTTAAATGTCTAGTAAGTACTCAGTAAAACAAGGACTGCTCCATCCCTGACAAGGTCAAGAACCTCAGCACCCACAATATCTTTTAGTTCTTTTTGGGTTCTGCAGACAATATATTCCTCATTTACACATTTTACTTAAGGTTATACATACTATTATTTGCAAATTAGCCTGCATTTAATTGTTCCCCTCCAACAAAAGGCTCTAGAATCTATCCAGATCAAAATATAATAGGTATTCTCATTAGTGCTCAGAAATTCCTTCACCACTGAAGCTTTACCAACCTCCTCTCAAGCCTCCTGCAGGCTCTGGATCCATCCATGATAGCCATAAATTGTCCATGGGTTTCTTACGCAAAAGACTGCTCTCCTCAGCCCTGTGTTACACATCATGAGAGCAACAATTGCTGGCCATATACTGGGCTCTCCTGGAAATAAAATCTCTCAGAGGCCCTGAGTCCATGACTTTCCCAGACCCAGCTGCCCATTATGCTTGGGTCATGGAAGCAGCTCCTCACAAGTTTGGCAGCAGCTCCTCACAAGTTTGGCAGAGCTACAGAGCTCTGTAGCTACTTGCTAGAGAATGGATCCAAACCTGGACCTTGTTGCCAGATGCCATGGTACTAGAGAAGGTCAAACTTCTCCTAGACCCCTCGGCTACCTGGAGAACTCCTTGGGATCAACTGAGTGAACAGCAGAACTTCCTACACTTTACAGGATTCCCTGGGCATTAGAAAAAAGGTGATCCCAAATGGAAGTACAGAGAGTGTGAAGGAATAAAAAGCAATAGAAATGGTAAATATGTGGGTGAATCTAAATGAATATTGACCATACAGAGCAAAATAATAAAATACTATTTTTATGAAGTTTCAAATATATAGAGAATTAAAATATCAATAAAAATACAACAAGCCAAGAGGGAGTTAAGTGTTCCAAGGTCCTAACATCATTTGGGAGGAAAGTATAAATTAACATAAGACTTTGATGAGTCAAAAATGCATGCTGTAGGGTGCCTGGGTGGCTCAGTCCATTAAGCTTCTGTCTTCAGCTCAGGTCATGATCTTGGGGGTCCTGGGATTGAGCCTACATTAGTCCCTCCTCAGTGAGGAGTCTGCTTTTCCCTCTCCCTCTGTCCCTCACCCCCCGCCCATGCTTGCTTGTGCTCTCTCTTACATAAATAAATAAACTCCTTAAAAATAAATATTACATGTTGTAACTTCTAGGGTAACTGCTTAAAAGAATAGTAAAAAGGATGCCTAACTTCCAATTGAAGAAAAAACTGGAATAACATAATAAGTCCAAAACTTTTCTCTTCTTTCAGAGAAAAGCAGAGAAAAGGGGACATAGAATAGGTAAGACAAATAGAAAACACAGTAAAACAGTCAAATTGAAGATATATCAAAAACAGGTTAAATGTAGATATTCCTATTAAAAGACAAAATTAGATTGGATTAAAGAAAGAAAACCCAACTATGTGCTCTTTACAAGATACACATCGAAAATACAAGATTCAGAAAGGCCAAAATCACAATAGAACACAAAAAGATATACCATGCAAACACTAACAAAAAGCTGGTATATGACTATATCAATATAAAAAATAGACTTCAAAGCCAAAAATATTGCTAGAGATAAAGAATGTCACTTTATCATCTTAAAAGGTTCAATTCACCAGGAAGTTAAAATAACCTAAATTTATACACTCTTAATTCCCATCCCTCATTAAATTCCCATGGAGAAATTAAAGTGCAAATACAAAGAAATTAAAGTCCCAAGGAAATCAGAGCTCCTATTTCTTCCCTTCAATCTCTTACTCTGCTCAGTACCAACCAGAGAGCAACCTCAGAGGCCTAGCTTCCTTCTTCAGCTACAGCCTAGTGGTTTTTACCAAGAATGAGAGTTGCCCCTTGGCATTACCGAAATTAAATTAATCCTAACTGCAACACTTAGGTGTCTCATTCCTCAACTTCAACGTTGTCAATAAAACACATGAATATCAATATTACTCTCCCACTCATTTGAAAATTTACACCCAAATGTGGTAACTGCCCCAGTGGCATTTCCCAGACAAAGCAAATTTTCCTACATTGCTGTCACCTGCCATGAATCATAACAGAGATTGAGTGTTATCTGAGAGGAGAAGGACAGACAGAAAAAGCAAGAGGGGAAAGTGGAATATTCTCCATGGTTTCTGTTTTACAAGGATGCTGGTCAGTTCATGCTAAACATTGGAGACTACAGTTTTGAAATTAAATATAACTGAAGTCAGTGAAATCCATGGCTTACCAAAACCCCAGGTGCCAGTAATCTGTGAGGTTGCTCCTGTCTTCTTTTATTCTTAGAGGGTCCAAGCAAATGAAATAATCTTTGTCAAGTGATTCTCATCAAAATCTGTATTCCTTTGATTTCTTAATTCCTGAGGTCTTGGTTAATCTTCACTACTCCAAAGGCAGCATCAAAAAATAAAAATCCAAATAAACAATAATCCCTTGCTGTCCTCTAGTTTCCCACTGCAAAAGGACCTGATCTTCCCTGGAAAACAAAAATTGTCCTTGTTGAAAGACTAGAGACATGAAGTGAGTGCTGTCTAACCACAAAATACCATCCTAAAAAGCCAGAGCACCAAAGCTCTACCATTTTGAGTTTAGTTTTCTCTGGCCCCAGAAAGAGTTTGCCCTTTCCCTACATACTCAGTTCATAACATTTGAAGCTATCTCTGCAGGTCTATAAGTACCTACAGAAGTTCTTCTCTCCCCGAGGAAATACTCTCCCCTAGCAAGACCAGACCCCTGCTTGCTCAGGCTTCCATCTCACTCAAACCTGTTCTGACCACAAAATGAACCCTTTTTCTTGCCAAATCCAGCCACCGGCCCCATGTCAATAACACCATCTGCAGCTGGGCTGCCACAATTTAAATCAGCTGCGGCATTTCACACAAATGGCAAAGTCTTCCACATAGCACTTTGACTCTAAATTCCAGACTCTCTGCTTATACCCATTCAGCCTCACAATGAACAGCAATTTTTAGGAATGCAAGATGAAGTTTGGATATTGGGCTCTTACTAAGCTCAGATCCTGCCCTACCACTCACCTCTCCTGCCTGCATATTTTCCAAGAAAGACAACCATAGTTAAGAACAGTAATCAATGCAGAATTTACCACTTTATTGACTTCCAAACCAGCACCCAATAACTCCCAAAGCTGAGGTCTGACAGAAGCTGGATTGAATAATATGGTTTAGCCCTGAAGGCCTAAACACAGCTTCCCATCTCCTCCCCCAGGAAATAAAAACTGGCAAGGTCTTAAGGGAAAATAGAATCTGCCATTATGTAACCACCCTGTTTCAGACATGGAAGGTGGAAGAAAAGACCAACAGATAGACAATCTTGTCTAGACAGCTCAACAAGACAATTTAAGATGCAAAAGAAGAAACTGCCTGGCCTTCTCTTGTGGGTGCTTACCACACAAAGGTAGGAAAAATAAAACAGGATACCAGTTTAGGTGTTTACATTTAAAGCACAGTACACTGCCTACTAGTAATGCAGACTCCAATGAATATCCTAGGCTCTAGCTATCCAGAATATCAATTTTTCCTCCCTTGGGAAGGAGACTCTCAGAAAGGGATCAAAAGAAGGCAGAAAAGTGTAGAAAAATGGATTTACACAAACATGAGCACATACCTGCCACACCAAAAACATACATACACTGAGTATATACCTATACTTGGGTATAGGACAAAGACTAATTTCTAGGGAAGCATTAGAATACCATCACAGGTAAACAGATAACTGCGTTAAGAGTTGGAACCAAGGGCGCCTGGGTGGCTCAGTGGGTTAAAGCCTCTGCCTTCCGCTCAGGTCATGATCCTAGGGTCCTGGGATAGAGCCCCACGTCGGACTCTCTGCTCAGCAGGGGGCCTGCTTCCTCCTCTCTCTCTGCCTGCCTCTCTGCCTGCTTGTGATCTCTGTCTGTCAAATAAATGAATAAAATCTTAAAAAAAAAAAAAAAGAGTTGGAACCAAGACATAAAACCAGCACTACTGGCTCAATCAGGGCTGGGACTAAGGTGAGCCAAGTGTGATGCCTAGGGCCTCCTCAGTTTTGTGCCTGAGCCTGTCATTTGCTTTTAGTCTTACCCTTGGACTAAATCAGTATGTGTGGTGGGAAGCAATGTGATTTAGAAGGGAGTAAATGTCAAGAAAACACAGAACTCCAGGTCTAACTAACTCCAGATGAAGGAAAAATGCAACTCAGCAGCTAGCACTGGGTAACCAGAACCCAGGTCTAAGGAGAAAGTGCACTCTACATCCATGAATAATGGCTACAGCATACTAAAATTTTTATCTAAAGTCTTTCATTGTATTTGTTATCTATTGCTGCATAAAAAATTATCCAAAACTTAGTGGCTTAGAACAACATTTATTACCTCACAGTTTCACTGTGACAGGAATCTGGGCACAGCTTAGCTGGATCTTCAGGCCCGAAGTCTCTCACAGACTGCAATCAAGGTGTCGACTGGGGCCATAGTCATCTCAAGGCTTCACTGTGGAAGAATGTGTTTCCAAGCTCACCCATGTGATTAATGACAAGTTTCATTTCCTTATTGGCTATTGACCAGAGCCTGTCCTCAGTTCCCTGACACTTAAACCTTCCCAATATGAAGCTTTATTCATCAAAGTAAGCAAATCAAAAAGGCAAGAAAATGCCCATGAGATGGAATTTACAGTCTTTCATGATCTAATCTTGGAAGTGATATCCCACCACTTTCACATAGTCTATTCATTAGAAGCAAATCACGAGGTATAGCCCACACACAAGGGGAAGGGATTACACAAGGATATGAATACCAAGGGGTGGAAATCATTGGAAGCCATTTTACAAGGCTGTCCTGTCAAACCCATGAAATTCAGAGTTAAGAAAAAATATATTTCTCAAATTATAACAGGTACATCCTATACTTACCTTATACAATAACTTAAATAGTTGTTTCCCTGTTTGAAATTTGGTGACCCCAATAGCTTTGCACCATTTGATTAAATGCTTAATGCTACAAAAGGCCCCATGGTAAATCACTGTACCACCAGAGATCTTTACATTATATTCAGAGAGGTAGACTTCAGTAGAGGAGATTTGTATTTTTATCTCCCCAATACCCCTTTTTCCACTGGAAAACTGCCTCTTCTTCACCCTATATGGTTCTAACAAAACATATTTCCAGGGCCCTGTCTGACCTTTGGCTAATCACATGACCATTTTCCTCTTACCTACACCAACCAGGCCCAGAGTCAATCCATGTGATTTGATATGAGGAGACAGAAAATCTCTTCCTTTTGAATCATGAACAATAAAAATGAGAGTTTACAGCTGCTGGAAGCAACCTTTCCCACCATGAAAGGACCTGTTGGTAGAGCCAGTTCCACCCTGAACTTCCCAGTTACATAAGCCAATAAATCCCATTTTGCTCAAGCTTGCTTGGGTTTCTGACATTTCCTTGTAACCAAGAGTCCTGACTAATACAGGCTTGTTTCAAACTAACACTTCTTACTAATTATTACATATATTCTATCTCTGTGTGGTTCTCAAACCAGAAAACAAGCAGAATTACCTGAAAAGGTTTTCTTTTTTTAAATACCTATTTCTAGAAGGAGTGAGAGGAAAGATGGCAGAGGAGTAGCAGACTGAAATGACATCAGGTCCCAGGAGTTCAGCCAGATAGCTATCAAACCATTCCAAATACCTACAAACTCAACAGGAGATAGAAGAGGAGAAGAGCAGCAATTCTAGGAAGAGATAATCAACCACTTTCTGAAAGGTAGGACGTGCAGAGAAGTGAATCTGAAACAACGGGAAGATAGACGGTGTAGGGAGGGGATGGGGCCTGGCAAGCAGTGGAGCCATGGAGGACAAAATCAGAACTTTAGAAGTCTGCTTCACTGAGGGACATTGCTCTAGAGACTGAGTGGGGGTGGAGACTTCGCAGGGACAGTGTGGTCTCAGGTCCCACAGGGTCAAAGAAATATCGAGGGTGTCTGAGTGTGGAGGAGCTCCCAGGTGTCAGACTGAGGAAGCCAGCTACGGAAATGGAGCCAAGGAGTGGGCTCTCAGTTCAGGGTTACCTTAAACAGTGTTCCAAGGCACAGTCAGACCACTGCTCTTCAAGCAGGGACCCCACAAGTGGCAGATCCAGAGAGACCCCCTCCTTCCTCCTCTAGGAGGAGCAGCATAGCAATGTGCAGTAGGAGTCACCTGAATTTGGAGACTCCAAACTGGGCTGTGTGCCAGAGACAGAAACGCTCAGTCACAGGCCGGGTGAGCTCAGAGCACGGACAGATTCCAGGGAGACGGGAGTGATTGACTGCTTTTCTCTGAGGGCACTGAGGAGTACGGTCCCAAACTCTAGCTCCTCTGGGCCCGAGATTGGGAGGCTGCCATTTTCATTCAGGTCCTCCAGAGCTCTATGGTAAGCATTCAGGGAACAAAAGCTCCCGAGAGCAAAACCAAGATTACTTATCCCGGCCCCTAGCAAGGGTGGGGCAATTCCACCTCAGGCAAAGACATCTGATACTCACTGTAACAGGTCCCTCCCCCAGAAGATCAGCAAGAACATCCAGCCAAGACCAAGCTCACTGATCAAGGAGAACAGCAGAACTCCAAAGCTAGGGGAAAGCAATGCATAGAATTCATGGCCTTTTCCCCGTGATCCTTTAGTCTTGCAAAGTTAATTTTTTTTAATTTTATTTTTTAATTCTATTTTTTAACTTTCCTCTTTTAACGTTTTTTAACTAGTTTATCTTAACAATACCTTTCTTGAAAAAAAAAATCTTTTTAAAACATCAATGTTATAGTCATATTTTATCCCTTCATTGTATTTAACCTTATTTTGTATACCAATAGGGTTTTATTTTTCTTTAAAATTTTGGGATACAATTTCTTCTAATAGCTCAAAATATACCCTAAATCTAGCACATGGCTTTGTTCTAGTCTCCAGCCTGAGCACATTCTCTACTCTTTTTCCCATTATACAACCAACTTATCTTATCAATTCCTTTTTTGTCTTTTCATTTTCATCTTTATTCCATCCCTTCATTGTGTATACCCTTATTTTGTATATATATAAGTTTTCTTTCTTTAAAATTTTAGGAGGTAGCTCTTGATCAAAACTCTTCAAAGTTTAGGGATACAGGGTACATGCCTCAATATCATCAAAGCCATTTATGAAAAACCCACAGCGAATACCATTCTCAATGGGGAAAAACTGAGAGCTTTTCAACTAAGATCAGGAACATGGTAGTGATGTCCACTATCACCACTGCTATTCAGCATAGTACTAGAAGTCATAGCCTCAGCAATCAGAAAACAAAAAAGAAATTAAAGGCATCCGAATCGGCAAAGAAGAAGTCAAACTCTCTCTCTTTGCAGATGATGTGACTTTATGTGGAAAAACCCAAAAGATTCCACTCCAAAACTGCTAGAACTTGTACAGAAATTCAGTAAAATGTCAGGATATAAAAGCAATGCACAGAAGTCAGTTGCATTTCTATATACCAACAGCAAGACAGAAGAAAGAAAAGTTAAGGAGTCGATCCCATTTATGATTACAACCAAAACCATAAGATACCTAGGAATAAACCTAACCAAAGAGACCAAGAATCTGTACTTAGAAAACTATAAAGTACTCATGAAAGAAATTGAGGAAGACACAAAGAAATGGAAAAACATTCCATATTCATGCATTGGAAAAACAAATATTGCGAAAATATCTATGCTACCTGGAGCAATCTACACATTTAATGCAGTCCCTATCCAAATACCATCAATTTTTTTCAAAGAAATGGAACAAACAATCCTGACATTTATATGGAACCAGAAAAGACCCTGAATAGCCAGAGGAATGTTGAAAAACAAAATCAAAGTTGGTGGCATCACAATTCCAGACTTCAAGTTCTATTACAAAGCTGTAGTCATCAAGACAGTATGGTACTGGCACAAAAACAGACACACAGATCAATGGAACAGAATAGAGAGCCTAGAAATAGGCCCTCAACTCTATCTATGGTCAACTAATCTTCGACATGTCCAATGGAAAAAAAGACAGTCTCTTCAACAAATGATGTTGGGAAAATTGGACAGCCACATGCAGAAGAATGAAACTGGACCATTTCCTTACACCACACACAAAAATAGACAACAAATGGATGAAAGACCTCAATGTGAGACAGGAATCCATCAAAATCCTTGAGGAGAACACAGGCAGCAATCTTTTCGACCTCAGCCGCAGCAACTTCTTCCTAGAAACATTACCAAAGACAAAGGAAGCAAGGGCAAAAATGAACTATGGGGACTTCACCAAGATCAAAAGCTTCTGCGCAGCAAAGGAAACAGTCAACAAAACCAAAAGACAACTGACAGAATGCGAGAAGATATTCACAAATGACATATCAGATAAAGGGCTAGTATCCAAAAATCTATAAAGAACTTATCAAACTCTACAACCAAAGAACAAAGAATCCAATCAAGAAATGGGCAGAGGACATGAACAGACATTTCTGCAAAGAAGACATCCAGATGGCCAACAGACACATGAAAAAGTATTCAACATCACTCAGCATCAGGGAAAGACAAATCAAAACCACAGTGAGATACCACCTCACGTCAGTCAGAATGGCTAAAATTAACAAGTCAGGAAACGACAGATGTTGGAAAAGATGCAGAGAAAGGGGAGCCCTCCTACACTGTTGGTGGGAATGCAAGCTGGTGCAGCCACTCTGGAAAACAGTATGGAGTTTCCTCAGAAAGCTGAAAATAGAGCTATCCTATGACCCAGCAATTGCACTACTGGGTATTTAACCTAAAGATACAAATGTAGTGATCCAAAGGGGCATGTGCACCCGAATGTTTATAGCAGCAATGTCCCCAATAGCCAAACTATGGAAAGAACCTAGATGTCCGTCAACAGATGAATGGATAAAGAAGAGGTGGCATATATATACAATGGAATACTATGCAGTCATTAAAAGAAATATATTCTTGCCTTTTGCAACGACATGGATGGAACTAGAGGGTATTATGCTGAGCTAAATAAGTCGATCAGAGAAAGACAATTATCATATGATCTCCCTGATATGATGAATTTGAGCGGCAGAGTTGGGGGCTTGGGGGGTAGGGAGGGAAAAAATGAAACAAGATGGGATCAGGAGGGAGACAGGCCTAAGAGACTCTTAATCTCACAAAACAAACTGAGGGATGCTGGAGGGAGGGGGGTATGGAGAGGGTGGTTGGGTTTGGACATTGGGGAAGATATGTGATAAGGTTAGTGCTGTGAAGTGTGTAAGCCTAATGATTCACAGACCTGTACCCCTAGGGCAAATAATACATTATATGTTAATAATAATCATCATCAATAAAGAAATATGTAATGGGGGAAAAAAAAGAACTATGAAGATTAAAAAAAAAAAAAACATATTTCTAGGTCCCACCCAAACCTACTATTTCAGTATTTAGAAGTGGAATCCTCATATTTGTATTTTCTTTTCAAGTAGATGGGAGCAAGTACAGTATTTATAACTTTTTTTTTAATTTAAGTATAGTTGATTCAAAATGTTTCATTAGTTTCTCATGCACAACATAGTGATTGGCAAGTCCATAGTTATGCTATGCTCACCACAAGCGAGCTACCCACCTGTCACCACACAGTAACATTACAATACCATTAACTTACATTCCCCATGTTGTATTTTTTAACCTTCCAACTTAATTCATTCTGTAAATGGAAGACTGTTTCTCCCATTCCCCTTCACCCATTTTGTCCATCCTCCCCACACCCTCCCTTCTGGCAAACATCAGTTTGTTCACTGTATTTATGAGTGTTTCTGCTTTTTGTTTGTTTTGTTTTTTGGATTCCACATATAAGTGAAATCATATAGTACTTGTTTTTTTCTTATTTCACTTAGCATAATGCTAAGTCCATCCATGTTGTTGCAAATGACAAGATCTCATTCTTTTTTATAGCTGAGTAATATATCTGTATATATTTTAATTCCACAAATGATTTTGAAGCCTAGACAGTCTAGGCAACCACTAATCTTATCAACAAAAGAACAAGTTTCAAATTCTAAACTGAACTTTCTCCTATTTGAATTGCAACATGGACTTTCAGTCTAGAATCCTGCAGGGAAACTGGGTTTCCCTACACTGACCACCACTGAACTCTATTATTCCCAATAGAAAATTCAGTGAAATATTTTAAAATAGATTTATTGATTTTTCTTAATTCTACTGACAGAAACCATTAGTGGTAGGAGTATTATAATCATAGATGTGGTTAAAAAAAATCATGCTCCTCCAGTGACTTATCATAAAACTAGCATAAGAACCAGAGTGGGCAATAATTGCCTCCTAATGCAAATTTTGCTATTAAATGGCACAAAACAGAGCTAAGCCATGTTTCTGTATCTTTTTATATGTTCATCCCTTCACATCTGTACCTAGACAAATTAGTAAACTAATCTTGCATTCTCACATTTTAGGAAGAGCAAAGAGAAAACATCTTTTTAAAATAATGTCATCAAGGCTCAGTTTCAAGTGCATGATACAGGAACCCTCTGACCAGGTAAACCTTGGACAATCCTGTGAGTCAGCCTTGTGAGACTGGCAGGGTACTTTTCAGCCATTTGCAATGTCACAATGGTTCCTGTAAATCTGAATATGCTCATTTGGAAACTGGCACTATGACAGCATGGTAAGCAGAGTTTAGGCCAATCTGTTTTCACAGGATAATTTATATGTTTATGTCAAGGGAAGAGAACAAAAGCAAAAGACATTCTACAGTCTTTATATCCCAAACAGTTAGTTTGCATGTTTGCTGTTTTGTATTATCACCTCCCAGACAAAGACCCCTCTCAGGGCTCCCAATAAAAAGAAAAACTAGTACTCAAATTTATCCCAGGTGATCATCTTGGGTATAAAATCAAAGACAGATCACCATGGAGGGGCCAAGCAGGAATCATATATATCTCTTTCAGTCAACCTCTTCCAGGATTTAAGACTGATGTGGAGGTATTTTCAGTTTTATTTACAGTCTTAAAAAATTAAGTAGAGGCATATAATCAACAGGAGAGGGAGGAGGGGACAAGAAATCAGTGAAGATAACATCTGACTATTAATGTCACTTTTTTTTTTTTTTTTTCAGATTTATTAGGTATACTGGACAAAGTTGCTGGAAGTTGTGAGGTAGAGTATCAGAGAGAAGAAAAAGATCCAGAAGTGTGCATGAGTCTTTTGCCAGACAATAAGCTGTATGTACACATAGAATTTACAAAGCTGCACAAAGAACTAGCATTGGAGAAAGAATAATTACCAGGCAGCTGTGAGCTAAACAACTACTGGAGTTCACCCAAGTCTGGGAGACATTCTAATTCTGATCTCCAGAGTAGAAAGACCTTACTGAAAATTCTGCAGCATTCAAGGGAGACCTCAGAAAGACTATACTTTAGGAGTAGGGCTAACTAGTCCTAAATAACTTCTTTATATCATTTTAATAATACTTTAAATACAAGCTTCATACTAACCACGAACACACAGAAACTGAAATTTAAAATACTAATATTTACAATTGCTTCAAAGAAAATCAACTACTTAAGCATAAATCTAACAAAATGCATACTGAATCAGTATGCTGAAAATTACAAAATGCTGATAAAAAAAAATCAAAGAAGACCAAACCAAACAGGAGCCATACTGTGTTCATGGATTAGCAGACTAAGTATTGTAAATATGTCAATTTCCCCCACCTTGATTGATAGGTTTAATCCCATTCCTATCAAAATCCCAATAAAGGTTTTTTTATAGACATAAGATAATCTTATTCTAAAATTCATACAGAATGCCATAGGATCTCAAGTGGCTTTAAAAATATTATTTATTTTTGGGCACCTGGGTGGCCCAGTGGGTTAAGCTCTGCCTTTGACTCAAGTCATGATCTCAGGGTCCTGGGATCAAGCCCCATGTTGGGCTCTCTGCTCAGTGGGGAGCCTGCTTCCCCCTCTCTCTCTGCCTGCCTCTCTGCCTACTTGTGATCTCTGCCTCTCTGTCAAATAAATGAATAAAATCTTAAAATATATATATATATATACACATGTGTATATATATATGTATACGTATATATATGTATACGTATATGTATATGTATATGTGTGTGTATATATATATATATATATATATATATATATATATATATTTGACAGAGAGAGGGAGAGAGCAAGCACAAGCAGGGAAGTAGGCTCCCCGCTGAGCAAGGAGCCTGATGTGGGGCTTGATTCCAGGACCCTGGGATCATGACCTGAGCTGAAGGCAGCTGCTTAGCCAACTGAGCCACCCAGGTATCCCTAAATATATTTCTGAAAAAGAAAAAGAAAGTAGGAGGAATCACTCTACCCAATGTTGAGTCTCCAACCCCATTCCCAGGTTCACTGATTTGCTGGGGAGGACTCATAAGACTGCATATAGTCATACTCATGGCTATATATTTTAGCATAAGGATATAAAGCAAAGTCAACAAAGGAAAAGGGTACAGGGAGCAAAATTTGGGAGGAAATCAGGCATGAGTTTCCAAGAGTCTTCATCTATCAGAGTTATAGGACTTACTTAATTCCTACAGTAATGTGTTGTGGTAACACATGTAAAATGTTGTCTACCAGAGAATCTCCTTAGAGACTCAGTGCCCACAGTTTTTACTGGGAACTGGTCACATAGGCATACTGTGCCTAGCATACACTAAAATTTCAGATTCCCAGAAGAAAAGCAAATGTTCAGCATCAACCATCACTGTTTGCAGTTCAGGCACAGTGAGCCGCTCTGATCAGTTAGGATGGTGAGAGCTATCCTGAAATCCTAATTATCAGACCCTAGCCATGGGCCAACCTTGGAAGCGGCCCATTCTAAGGAAAGCAGTGACAGGATGCTTATATTAAGTCCTTTTTGCATGCCATACATCTGTATCACTATATAGCTACACTAATGAAGACTGTGGTATTGGCAGAGTGATAGACACACAATTCAATGGAACCGAATAAAGAACCCACCAATGGACCCACACACACCCCCCCAAAAAATGTCAAACTGATTTTTCACAAAGGTATGAAAGCAATTCAGTGAAGGAATATAGCCTTTTTTTGACAAATAGTGCCAGACCAACTGCATACATATACACAAAAAGATGACCCTTGGCTTAAACCTCCATCTAATAGAAAAACTTAACTTAAAATGAATTTTAAATGTAAAACATAAATTTATAAAAATTTGCTTTTAACAATGAATTCTGTTACACTGAAAAGAAATTTAAAAAATTGCTTTTAAAACAGGAAAAGAATCATTGGGATGTAAGGCTATATGCAAAGAATTCTTAGACTTGATGCCAAAAGTAACACTCATAACAAAAAATGATAAATTAGGGCACTTCAAAATTAAAAACTTTTACCTTGGGAAAGACCCTGTTAGGAGGATGAAAAGACAAGTTAAAGACTGGGAGAAAAGGGGCTCAGTTGGGTAAGCATTCGACTCTTGATTTTGGCTCAGGCCATGACCTCAGGGTCCTGAGATCAAGCTCCACGTCAGGCTCTGCACTGGGTCTACCGGGCATAGAGACTGCTTAAGATTGTCTCTCTCCCTTTTCCCCTCCCACTGCCCTTTCTCTCTCTCTCTCTCTCTCCCTCAAATTAATAAATAAATAACAGCGTCAGATTTAAAAAAGAAAGACTGACAGAAAATACTTTCAAACCACAAATTCAACAAAATTTGTATCTAGAATACATAAAGAACTCTCAAAACAGTAGCCAAATAATCTGATTAGGAAATTGGAACAGACATGAACAGACATTTTACTAAAGAGAATGTATAGATGGCAAATAACCAAATGAAAAGATGTTCAATATTTGCACCACTCTGGAAATGGAAATAAAAAGCACAATAAGATGGTACTACACATTATCAGAATGGCTAAAATAAAAAATAATGATAACATTAAATACTGATGAGAATGTGGAGAAATTGGAGCACTCCATACATTGTTTGTGGGATTATAAAATGGCAACCAAAATTATACATGCAGTTATCATATGACCCAGCAATTGTACTCTTAAGCATTCATTCATTCCAGAGAAATGAAAACTATGTTCACATAAAAACCTATATAAAAATGGTCATAACAGCTTTATTTCTAGTTACCAGAATCTGGAAATAACTCAAATGTCCTATAAAGGATGAACAGTTAAACAACTGTGGTATATTTATAACATGAAATGCTACTTAGCAATAAAAAGGAATGAACTATTGACACATACAACTTGGATAAATGTCAAGAAATATTCTAAGTGAAAAACTCACTATGGCTATAAAAGAGTATCAAAAAAGATTCTTGTGATGGAACTGCTGTGTGTCTTGATTGTGTTGGTAGTCACACTAACCTACACATATGATAAAATCACATGGAACTAAGCGTGCACATACACATGCACACAAATAAGTGTATGTAAAACTGGTGAAATCTAAATAAAGTCATTGAGTTGTATCAGTAGAAATTTCCTGGTCATAATATTGTTCCATAGTCATCCAAGATGCTACCTTTGGGGAAATCAGATAAAGGGTACACAGGATCTCTCTGTATTACTTCTTACAAATGCATGTGAATGTAGAATTATCTCAAAATTGAACTTAAAAACAAAGCTTCAAAATAATCAAACTGATATGTAAGTAAATTAACTGCTTGCCAGAAGAAAACACTCTATTTCCATTAAGCACAACAAAATCTAAACTCACAACGTAACACCCATTACCAGACCATACATTAAAAATTATTAGGCATGTAGTGGTGCCTAACTGGATCAGTCAGTTGAGTTTCTTGTTCTTGGTTTTGGCTCGGGTCATGGTCTTGTGATCCTGGGATGGAGCCCCACATTGGCCTCTGCACTCAGTGGAGAGTCTGCTTGAGATTATCTCCACCTCTGCCCTTCCCCCTACTCAAGTACTTGCTCTCTCTCTCTCTAAAAAAAATAAATAAAATCTTTTTTAAAAAATTGCTAGGTGGGGAGCCTGGGTGGCTCAGTGGGTTAAAGCCTCTTTCAGCTCGGGTCATGGTCTCAAGGTCCTGGGATCAAGCCCCACATTGGGCTCTCTGCTCAGTGGGGAGCCTGCTTCCCCCTCTCTCTGTCTGCCACTCTGCCTACTTGTGGTCTCTCTCTCTGTCAAATAAATAAATAAAGTCTTAAAAAAATTACTAGGTATGTAGAGAAGCAGGAAAATATAAACTATAATGAAGAAAAAAAATCAGTCAATACAAACTGACATAGATGTGACTGAGATGATTAAATTAGCAGAGAAGGATTCTATTACAACTATTATAAATATGCTCAAAGATTTAAGGAAAACATTTGTGTGACTAAGGAAAAGTAGGATGCCTCAAAATAGAAAACTGTTAAATATAAAAAGAAACCAAAAGATATTCTACAACTAGAAGAATACAATATGTGAAATGAAAAAATAACTGAATGGGCCTCATAGCAGATTAGACTCTGCTGAAGAGAAGACAAGTAAACTTGAAGACATGGAGACTAGAAATGATCCTAAGTAAACACAGAAAGGAAAAATGGTTGAAAAAAAAAATGAACAGAGACTCAATGGACTGTGAGATAATATTAAGCAGCTAACATAATTGTAATTGGGGAGAAGAGAGACATTGGCACGGAAAAATACATTTTTTTCAAGATAATGGGAGTTTTCTTTCTTTAAATCTGATGAAAAACATAACCCCATAGATCCAAGAAGCTCAATAAAGCAAAGCAGAATGGGGGACACACTGTGATCACATTTCTAAAAACCAAAGATAATGACGAAATCTTCAGTGTGTCCAGAAAAAAAAAGAAACATTATATTCAGGGTTAGTAGGAATTACCATTTGCTTCTCAAGAGAAAGAATGCAAATCAGAAAACAACAGAATGAGTAACATTTTAGTACTTAGAGAAAAAGACTATCTAAAATTCTTTATATAGAAAAATGATCGAAAATGAAGGCAGAAATATACAACATTTTCAGAAATACAAAAGTAGAGAGAATTCATCATCAACATATGTTTTAGTTATATATTACTTGATAACAAACTACCCTGAAACTCAATGGCTTGAAACAAGTATTTTACTATAAATCACAATATTGTGAGTTGGAGATTTGTGAAAGATATGGCTAGGACAACCTTGTCCTTGTGACATCAGTCAAGCTCACTAGATGCATTCACTTACATATCTGGCTTAATCTATATGGCTCCTCTCATATATCTAGTGCATTGACAGAGACGGCTGGAAGGCCAGGCTTGTCAGGGACTGCAGAACAAAGAGCCTACATACAGCACCACCAACATGGGGCCTCAAGGTTGTCAGACTTCTTACCTACTGGCTTTGAGACCAAGAGTTCTAGCAAATGAGACAGAATCTACAACATCTTTTATGACCTAGACCCAGAAGTCACAAAGCATTACCTCTTCCACATCCCATAGTTTAAGCAATCACAAGCTAATGCATTTCAAAGGGAAAGAACATAGCCCTCCAAATAGGAAGAATGCCAAAGAATTTGTGGAAATTATTTTAAACTGCCAGCCTACCCTCTGGCCAAAAACATTTATAATCCTCCCTATGTAATATATATTTGCCCCTTCTCTAGACTCCCCAAAATTTAATTCCATTATGGCATTAAGCTCAGGTTCAGGATCTTATCATCTAAATCAAGTCCCAAGTATGGATGAGACTCCACACAGTTTCCTGGGATCATATCTGGATCTGGAAATCTGCAAACTAAGGAGACAAGTAATCTGTCCCACACATGCCCAGAATAGGGTGGTGTGACAGACATAGAACAAGTGCCATAAATAGATACCCATTTAATACACAGAGAAAATAGAAAGTCACCAATCCATTGAAATTATAAAATCCAGCTGGGTAAATGTTACCAGTTCATTATTAGGGTCTAATCCTCCTCTCTGGGAATGATTTTCCATAATTTTTGGTTCTTACCCCTGAGATCTTAGTTTTGCCTTCTAAATCGTTCTTCCTCGGAGGAGTCAAGATAGCGGAGAAGTAGCAGGCTGAGACGACGTCGGGTAGCAGGAAATCAGCTAGATAGCTTATCTAACCATTGTGAACACTTACAAATCCAACAGGAAATCGGAGAGAAGAAAAGCAACAATTCTAGAAACAGAAAATTGATCACTTTCTGAAAGGTAGGACCTGCGGAGAAGTGAATCCAAAGCGATGGGAAGACAGACCGCGGGGGGAGGGGCTGGCTCCCTGCAAGCCGCGGAGCAGCGGAGAACTAAATCAGGACTTTTAAAAGTCTGCTCCACGGAGGGACATCGCTCCAGAGGCTAAACCGGGGGGAAACCCAGGCGGGGTCAGCATAACCCCAGGTCCTGCGGGGTCACAGAAGGACCGGGGGTGTCCGAGAGCCACAGAGCTCTCGGGTATTAGAGCGGGGAAGCCGGCTACAGCGACAAAGCCGAGGAGTGAGCTCTCAGTCTGGGGTTACCTTGAGCCGGTCACAGGCTGGGTGGGCTCAGAGCACGGCCGGAGGCCACGGAGATGGAAGCCACCTGGCGCTTTTCTCCAAGTGCCAGCAATTGACTGCTTTCCTCCAGGTGCAACCGGAGGCCAGGGAGGCAGGGGCGGTGGGGCGCTTTTCTCTGAGGGGCACTGAGGAGCAGGACTCCGAGCTCTCGGCTCTTCCGGGCCGGAGACTGGGAGGCCGGAACTCTACGGAAAGCGCTCAGGGAACAAAAGCTCACGAAAGCAAACCCGAGCGGATTACTTATCCCGGCCCCTGGCAAGGGGGGTGCAATTCTGCCTGCGGCAAAGACACTTGAGAATCACTACAACAGGCCCCTCCCCCAGAAGATCAACAAGAAACCCAGTCACACCAACTTCACTCACCAAGAACAGCGGAATTCCAGAGGAAGAGAAAGTAAATCTTATCTGGACAAAATGACAAGGCAGAACAACTCACCACAAAAAAAGAACAAGAGGCAGTACTGAGGGCTGGGGACCTAATCAATACGGACATTGGTAATATGACAGATCTAGAGTTCGAATGACGATTCTCAAGGTTCTAGCCGGGCTTGAAAAAGGCATAGAAGATATTAGAGAAACCCTCTCTGGAGAGATAAAAGCCCTTTCTGGAGAAATAAAAGAACTAAAATCTAACCAAGTTGAAATCAAAAAAGCTATTAATGAGGTGCAATCAAAAATGGAAGATCTTACTGCTAGGATAAATAAGGCAGAAGAAAGAATTAGTGACATAGAAGACCAAATGACAGAGAATAAAGAAGCTGAGCAAATGAGAGACAAATACTGGGCCACGAGGAGAGAATTTGAGAGATAAGCTACACCATAAGATGACACAACATTAGAATAATTGGGATTCCAGAAGAAGAAGAAAGAGAGAGGGGAGCAGAAGGTATATTGGAGACAATTATTGGAGAGAATTTCCCTAATATGGCAAAGGGAACAAACATCAAAATCCAGGAGATGCTAAGAACGCCCCTCAAAATCAATAAAAATAGGTCCACACCTCGTCACCTGATAGTAAAATTTACAAGTCTTAGCGACAAAGAGAAAATCCTGAAAGCAGCCCAGCAAAAGAAGTCTGTAACATACAAGGGTAAAAACATTAGATTGGCAGCAGACCTATCCACAGAGACCTGGCAGGCCAGAAAGAACTGGCATGATATATTCAGAGCACTAAACGAGAAAAACATGCAGCCAAGAATACTCTATCCGGCTAGGCTATCATTGAAAATAGAAGGAGAGATAAAGAGCTTCCAGGACAAACAAAAGCTGAAAGAATTTGCAAACACCAAACCAGCTCTACAGGAAATATTGAAAAGGGTCCTCTAAGCAAAGAGAGACCCTAAAAGTAGTAGATCAGAAAGAAACAGAGACAATATACAGTAACAGTCACCTTACAGGAATACAATGGCACTAAATTCATATCTCTCAATAGTTACCCTGAATGTTAATGGGCTAAATGCCCCAATCAAAAGACACAGGGTATCAGAATGGATAAAAAAACAAAACCCATCAATATGCTGCCTACAAGAAACTCATTTTAGACCCAAAGACACCTCTAGATTTAAAGTGAGGGGACAGAAAACAATGTACCATGCTAATGGACATCAGAAGAAAGCTGGGGTGGCAATCCTTATATCAGATCAATTAGATTTTAAGCAAAAGACTATAATAAGAGATGAGAAGAACACTATATCATACTCAAAGGGTCTGTCCAACAAGAGGACCTAACAATCTTAAATATCTATGCTCCTAACATGGGAGCAGCCAACTATATAAACCAATTAATAACAAAATCAAAGAAATACATTGACAGTAATACAATAATAGTAGGGGACTTTACCACTCCCCTCACTGAAATGGACAGATCATCTAAGCAAAAGATCAACAAGGAAATAAAGGCCTTAAATGACACACTGGACCAGATGGACATCACAGATATATTCAGAACATTCCATCCCAAAGCAACAGAATATACTTTCTTCTCTAGTGCACATGGAACATTCTCCAGAATAGACCACATCCTGGGTCATAAATCAGGTCTCAATCGGTCCCAAAAGATTGAGATCATTCCCTGCATGTTTACAGACCACAATGCTCTGAAGCTAGAACTCAATCACAAGAGGAAATTTGGAAAGAACGCAAATACATGGAGACTAAACAGCATCCTTCTAAAAAATGGATGGGTTAACCAGGAAATTAAAGAAGAATTCAAAAAATTCATGGAAACAAATGATAATGAAAACACAACAGTTCAAAATCTGTGGGACACAACAAAGCAATCCTGAGAGGAAAATATATAGCGGTACAAGCCTTTCTCAAGAAACAAGAAAGGTCTCAAGTACACAACCTAACCCTACACCTAAAGGAGCTGGAGAAAGAACAACAAAGAAAGCCTAAACCCAGCAGGAGAAGAGAAATCATAAAGATCAGAGCAGAAATCAATGAAATAGAAACTAAAAAAAACAATAGAACAAATCAACGAAACTAGGAGCTGGTTCTTTGAAAGAATTAATAAGACTGACAAACCCCTGGCCAGACTTATCAAAAAGAAAAGAGAAAGGACGCAAATAAATAAAATCATGAACGAAAGAGGAGAGATCACGACCAACACCAAAGAAATACAAACAATAATAAGAACATACTATGAGCAACTCTATGCCAACAAATTTGACAATCTGGAAGAAATGGATACATTTCTAGAGACATATAAACTACCACAACTGAGCCAGGAAGAAATAGAAAACCTGAACAGACCCATAACCAGTAAGAAGATTGAAACAGTCATCAAAAATCTCCAAACAAACAAAAGTCCAGGGCCAGACGGCTTCCCAGGGGAATTCTACCAAACATTTAAAGAAGAATTAATTCCTATTCTCCTGAAACTGTTCCAGAAAATAGAAATGGAAGGAAAACTTCCAACTCATTTTATAAGGCCAGCATCACCTTGATCCCAAAACCAGACAAGGATCCCATCAAAAAAGAGAATTACAGACCAATATCCTTGATGAACACAGATGCAAAAATTCTCACCAAAATACTAGCCAATAGGATCCAGCAGTACATTAAAAGGATTATTCACCATGACCAAGTGGGATTTATTCCAGGGCTGCAAGGTTGGTTCAACGTCCGCAAATCCATCAATGTAATACAATACATTAATAAAAGAAAGAATAAGAACCATATGATACTCTCAATAGATGCTGAAAAAGCATTTGACAAAGTGCAGCATCCCTTCCTGATTAAAACTCTTCAAAGTGTAGGGATAGAGGGCACATACCTCAATATTATCAAAGCCATCTATGAAAAACCCACCGCAAATATCATTCTCAATGGAGAAAAACTGAAAGCTTTTCCGGTAAGGTCAGGAACACGGCAGGGATGTCCGTTATCACCACTGCTGTTCAACATAGTACTAGAAGTCCTAGCCTCAGCAACCAGACAACAAAAAGAAATTAAAGGCATCCAATTTGGTAAAGAAGAAGTCAAACTATCACTCTTTGCAGATGATATGATACTATATGTGGAAAACCCAAAAGGCTCCACTCCAAAACTGCTAGAACTTGTACAGGAATTCAGTAAAGTGTCAGGATATACAGTCAATGCACAGAAATCAGTTGCATTTCTTTACACTAACAACAAGACAGAAGAAAGAGAAATTGAGGAGTCAGTCCCATTTACAATTGCACCCAAAACCCTAAGATACCTAGGAATAAACCTAACCAAAGAGGCAAGGAATCTATACTCAGAAAACTATAAAGTACTCATGAAAGAAATTGAGGAAGACATAAAGAAATGGAAAAATGTTCCATGCTCATGCATTGGAAGAACAAATATTGTGAAAATGTCTATTCTACCTAAAGCAATCTACACATTTAATGCAATCCCTATCAAAATCCCATCCATTTTTTTCAAAGAAATAGAACAAATAATCCTAAAATATTTATGGAACCAGAAAAGACCTCGAATAGCCAAAGGAATATTGAAAAAGAAAGCCAAAGTCGGTGGCATCGCAATTCCGGACTTCAAGTTCTATTACAAACCTGTCATCATCAAGACAGTATGGTACTGGCACAAAAACAGACATATAGATCAATGGAACAGAATAGAGAGCTCAGAAATAGACCCTCAACTCTATGGTCAACTAATTTTCGACACAGCAGGAAGGAATGTCCAATGGAAAAAAGACAGCCTCTTCAACAAATGGTGCTGGGAAAATTGGACAGCCACATGCAGAAAAATGAAATTGGACTATTTCCTTACACCACACACGAAAATAGACTCAAAATGGATGAAGGAACTCAATGTGAGAAAGGAATCTATCAAAATCCTGGAGGAGAACACAGGCAGCAACCACTTTGACCTCAATCGCAGCAACTTCTTCCTAGGAACATCGCCAAAGGCAAGGGAAGCAAGGGCAAAAATGAACTATTGGGATTTCATCAAGATCAAAAGCTTTTGCACAGCAAAGGAAACAGTCAACAAAACCAAAAGACAACTGACAGAATGGGAGAAGATATTTGCAAATGACATATCAGATAAAGGGCTAGTATCCAAAATCTATAAAGAGCTTAGCAAACTCAACACCCAAAGAACAAATAATCCAGTCAAGAAATGGGCAGAGGACATGAACAGACATTTCTGCAAAGAAGACATCCAGATGGCCAAAAGACACATGAAAAAATGCTCCACATTCCTTGGCATCAGGGAAATACAAATCAAAACCACAATGAGATACCACCTCACACCAGTCAGAATGGCTAAAATTAGCAAGTCAAGAAATGACAGATGCTGGCGAGGATGCGGAGAGAGGGGAACCCTCCTACACTGTTGGTGAGAATGCAAGCTGGTGCAACCACTCTGGAAAACAGTGTGGAGTTTCCTCAAAAAACTGAAAATAGAGCTACCCTATGACCCAGCAATTGCACTACTGGGTATATACCTAAAGATACAAGCGTGGTGCTCCGAAGGGGCACATGCACCCAAATGTTTATAGCAGCAATGTCCACAATAGCCAAACTGTGGAAAGAGCCTAGATGTCCATCAACAGATGAATGGATAAAGAAGATGTGGTAATATATACACAATGGAATACTATGCAGCCATCAAAAGACATGAAATCTTGCCATTTGCGACGACGTGGATGGAACTAGAGGGTATCATGCTTAGCAAAACAAATCAATCGGAGAAAGACAACTATCATATGATCTCTTTTATATGAGGAAGTGGAGATGCAATGTGGAGATGCAATGTGGGGGGGTAGGAAAAGAAAAAAATGAAACAAGATGGGATTGGGAGGGAGAGAAACCATAAAAGACTCAATCTCAAAAAACAGACTGAGGTTTGCTGGGGGGAGGGGGGACGGGAGAGGGTGGTGGGGATATGGACATTGGGGAGGGTATGTGCTATGATGAGTGATGTGAAATGTGTAAACCTGGCGACTCACAGACCTGTACCCCTGGGGATAAAAATACATTATATGTTTATTAAAATAAATAAATTAATTTTTAAAAAATCGTTCTTCCTTTTCCATAGAACTGATCCATTTCTGTAGCTCAGCAGCCTAGTGAGCCTGCTTCCTGCCCACAGAAGTTTAAGGATCCAGAAGTCTCTCTTCATTTTGTACAGTCTTCATTTGGTGGGGCGGGGGGGGGGGGTGTGCGTGTGCGTGTGTGTGTGTGTGTCTGTGTTTCAGTGTAAACTGATATTATTACTTTAAAAATTTTGGATTTTTTTAATATTAAGAGCCAAATCTAAAAATATCTTCTAGATAAGCCCTGTTCTACCCTGGGCCCCCTATGAAGCTACTGCAGGACAATAACCTTAAGAATCTGAGAGGCCTTACTGTTTGGGAGAGAGTGTTTATACTACAACCCCTTAAGAACCTTACAAGGCTTTTTATCTCTTTCTGAACTCATAACAAAAGGTTTTACAATCACATCCTCAGCCTCATCTTTACCTTGAGCCCATGATTTTCTAACAGAGCCTTGAATTTGATCTTCATTCTGTGGCTCTTTCTTTGAATACGTTCTGCTGGAAGAAACTTAAGGATAAGAAATAGTTTCATTTTCAGATATTATTCCTATATAGTTCCTCTAAATTCTGTTTGAAAGTTGAATAATTCCTTCTTTAGTAACCTCTGTCTATCCATACCTTATGATACATAATTTAAAAACAAATAAATAAAATATAACTTCCAACATTCTGTCTGGAAGTCTCCTAAGCCAGATCCATCAGTTCATTAAATATATTTTATGATTATCCATGTTATCACATTTGCTAAACCATCTGCCATAACATAACAAGATCCTTCTTTTCTTCAGCTTCCAAAAAACATTTTCTTTATTTTTTAAGCTCTCGTTGACATCCTCCTCAATGACTGTCAGGATCCCATTAACAGTCTTCTCAAAGCCCTGTCAACTTCTGCCTCACATCTTGTCCCACAGCCAGTGCCATGCTTTAGATTTTTGCTACAACAGCACTCCAAATTTTGTTCCACTTATCTAATACTATGTAACTACTCAAAAAAACAGTTGCTTAAAACAATAATTTTATTATAGCTCATGATTAAGAAAATCAGGAATTTGGGCAAGTTTCAGTTTGGTGATCTTTACATTCCTTGTGGTATCAAGAAAAGCTACTTGGGGTATTCACCTGGTAAATGAGAAGTTTGGAGGATTCAAGACAGCTTCACTCACGTATCTGGCACCATAGCAGGGATGACTAGACCACCAGGTTTGGCTGACTCTGTTGACCAGAATGTGGCCTCTCCAGCATGGCGGTCTTCTCACATGGTGTCTCAGAGCTCTAAGACCAAGTGTTCAAATGAATAAAGCTGGAACTTTACAGTCTTTTATGACCTAACCTCAGAAGTCATAATGTTTCATTTCTGCTGTTCAGTACAGGTCAAAGAAATCACTAGCCTACCCAGATTCAAGAGGAGGGGATAAAGACTCAGTATCTTAGTGGAAAAAGTGTCAAAGAATGCGCAGCCATTTTTTAAAAACCAACATAGCAGATATGCAATACAGAAAATATTAAAGGAAGTTCTTCAGGATGCAGTGAAATGATACCAGATGGAAACTTAGAGCTACGGAAAAGGATGAAATGTACCAGAAATGGTGAACATGTAGGTAAATAAAAAGGGCTTTTTTTCTTCTTATTTCTTAAGTTCCCATGTAGCAGTAAAAATATATGACAACCGCAACACAAAAGACACGAGTATAATGGATCTGACCTTACGCAATTGTTGAATCAACTCATTTTTATCAACCGACATGGAAATTATCAATACTGTCAAACAATGAAGCAAAGGAGATAGAAAAGGTGCCTCTTTCAAAGAATACAATGGTAAAAGCATTGACAACATGTCACAATATCACAGGGGGGAGAAAAATGATATCAGGGTATTTTATTTCACTACGTCTCTCCTTGAGAAGTCATCATGGGCTAGCTGTACCTGTATGAGGACTTCTTCAAATAGGCTGTCTCCAAGGTCAAATATCAAAGTCGTCCTCTCTCTCGCCTTTTCAGGCACTTTTACTATCCCAGGTTACTCACTTCATTATCCCTCTGAACCTATTTTAACATCTACCAACAAAGTTTATAGATTTGAAGCAAAAATTTACCTTTCAGAAAACTGATATTGAAAATAGTTTACTACCAGGGTGCCAAGGTGACTCAGTCACTGAGCATCTGCCTTCAGCTCAGGTCATGATCCCAGGGTCGTGGGACTGAGTCCCACATTGGGCTCCCTGCTCAGTGGGAAGCCTGCTTTCCCTCTCCCAGTCCCCCTGCTTGTGTTCATGCTGCCCTTGCTGTCTCTCTCTGTCAAATAATTAAATAAAATCTTAAAAAAAAATAGTTTACTACTAATAATTAGAATCCCAAATAATGCTTATTAAGATGAGTAAATCAACATCTGTGTATGTTTAGGGGAAAACATCATTACTATTAGGAGGTACTTGATATGAAAAACTTGAACAAACTGTAAATCCATTGTCATTACGACAGGGAATTTCAACCTTATGCTTGTCAGCAAAAGAACGGTTAGACTACAATTTTAAAAGATCAAAATATCTGAATTCTGATTGATGACAAATAAAAGATGTTTCATCAATTGAAAAAAAAATCATCTCCTGCTATTTGTCATCACCTACTTATGTATACAAAAACTGTGTATACTTCTGATGTTAGGTCATAAAAGGCCACGTAAGGTCTGCTGTGTTCACTGAAACATTTGTTCTTACAGCCCTGAGCCATCATGTGAGAAGACAACATGCTGGAGAAGCCCCAATACTGCTCAACAGAGCCAGCTATGCCCAGCCTTCTGTCGATGGTAACCATCAAGAACCTAAGAATATCATTATTATGATTGTGTATAGTCATTTCAAGCATAAACCCTAGTATTAATAAATGATCATGATTACTCACTACAGGTGACAAGAGTTTGGAAAAGTGTTTAGCAGTGCCTATTAAAGTGGATTAAACATATGCATTTTACTCCCACATGTATTTTCCCTAGGAATGTATGTGTATATTACATATACAAGTCCCAAAAGACATATACTAGAATTTCAAATCAGACAGAACTTCTCAGATTAGCCAAAACTGGAAACTACCCAAATACTTATTGACAATAAATTGGATAAATAAATTGTGTGCTATTTACAAAATAGAATCCTAAGCAGTAGTAAGAACAATTTACACAGAACAACATGAATGAATCTCAATGCTGAAAGAAACTAGACACAAAAGAATACATATTGTACGGTTCTATTTATATAAATTACAAAAACAGGCCACACTAATCTATGCTACTAGAAGTCAGGATAGTGGTTACCTTTGGGGCAGCAGGTAATGACAGGAAGGCAAGGTTGGAGCACTGGTATTGTTCTGCTTCTTGATCAGGGAGCTGGTTAGGTAAGTGTGGGAGTTTAAAAACATATCCACAGATCCTTGACACCCCTTCCATTAGAAGGTGAAGTCTAATTTCCTCCCCTTTTATATGGACTGGTCTTAGTGTCTCACGCCCAACCAACAGAATACACTGGAACTGACACGGCATGATTTCCAATGCTCGGTTAGCAAAGGTACTGGAGCTTCCACCTGGCCCTCTTTCTTGGGATGCTCACCCTTAGTACCCAGCCACCACACTATGAAGAAGTCAAGGAATCACATGGAAAGCCTCCATGGAGTGTTCTGGTCACAGACATAGCTAAAGTCAGAGCCAACAGGGGAGCATGGTAGCCAAACATGTAAGTGAAGGAGGCTTCAGATGATTCCAGCCCCCAGCCTTTAAATTAACCTATCATGCCTTGCCCAAATTGCAAATTTGGAAGCAAAATAAATGTTGCTGTCTTAAGCCGCCAAGTTTAGAGGTAATTTGTTATGCAAGTATATGTAATTGGAACACACAACAGGTGTGCTCACTTTGTAAAAATTCACCAAGCTACATAATTATGATAGCCACATTTTTCCTTATGTATTATTATAATTAAGTTTGAATAAAGGGTTTTTTGTAAAGATTTTATTTATTTATTCTTGAGAGACAGAAAGAGAGAGAGAGGCAGAGGGAGAAGCAGGCTCCCCACTGAGCAGGGAGTCCAATATGGGACTCGATCCCAGAACCCTGGGATCATGACCTGAGCCGAAGGCAGAAGCCTAACCATCTGAGCCACCCAGGTACCCTAAATAAAGGTTTGAAATAAAAATCTTATCATGGAAACAAGCTCAAGTTTCTCATCAATTTTTTAAATATATTTCATTGAGAAGTTTTATATAAATTCAATGTTTCATATCACCCCAATACTTTCTTTTCCCTACAATTACATAACAAAGAAAATGTGATGGATTTTTTTTCACCACGCCCAATTTAGACACTTCCTAATCTCTGTCAGTTTACCCTCGTACATTGCCTAAATCAGACCATTTTACCATGTATGGGTGTAAAAAAAGTTGGGAAGCACTGCTATGGGAGATATCTGCCCACCACCATTCCGTCTTCTTTTGTTAATAGGACCTTACTGTCCTGGAGGATCTACCTGTTTTCTGATCAACCAAGTAATCAGAGACCTAATTGCTCATCTTTTCCTTTAATTCTATTATTCTTCATATCCTTCTAATAAATTTCTATTTTACTTAAGTTGACAATATTTGAGCTCTAGTTTCTGCAACCAAAGAATACTTGCTGATACATATCTCTGTGCTAGCACATGGCCTGACATATAGCTGATGATGAATAAATATGAAATAATATGTTATAAAATGATACTGAAAAACTGATTTGTGGCAAAAGCAGAAAGACAGCACAGTGGAAAAAGGATAGCCTTTAAAGAAATATTGCTGGAACAACAACATATGTACTTGAATCCATGCCTTAAACCATAAAAAAAAAGTAACTCAAAATGCATTATAGACCTAAATATATCGCCTAAACTGTAAAACTTCTGGAAGAGAACATAGTAAAAGGTCTTTGTGAACCTAGAGTAGGCAAAGATTTCTTAGAAATGACACTAAAAGCACAATCGATAAAAGAACAGATTGGACTTTATTAAAATTTAAAACTTCTGCTCTTCAAAGTTCTTGTTGAGAATGAAAAGACACGCCAATGCCACAATACAATCTTTGCAAAGCATATATCTGCTACAAAGAACTTGTATCCAGAACGTACAAAGAACTCTCAAGACTCACAAAAACAGCCAACCAATTTTTTTTAACGGGACTAAGATCTAAACAGACACTTCACCAAAAAAAAAAAATATATATATATATATATATATATATATATGTATACAGATAGCAAATAAGCACATAGAAAGATATTCAACATCATTAGTCATTAAGAAAAAAACATATTAAAACCACAAGATACTACTGCACACCTACTAGAATGGCTAAAATTAAAAATGACTGATCATACCAAGTATTGGTAAGGATGTGCAGGAAATGGCACTCTGAATACAGTGTTGATGGGAATGTAAAATGGTTCAACTACTCTGGAGAACCATTTAGCAGTTTTTTTAAAAATGTAAACATATGGGGTACCTGGGTGGCTCAGTGGGTTAAGCCTCTGCCTTCAGCTCAGGTCATGATCCCAGGGTCTTGGGATCGAGCCCTGCGTCGGGCTCTCTGCTCAGCAGGGAGCCTGCTTCCCCCACCTCTCTCTCTCTCTACCTGCCTCTCTACCTACTTGCAATCTCTGTCTGTCAAATAATTTTAAAAAAAAAAAGTAAACATATATCTGCTGTATGATCCAACAATTCCTCTACTAGATATTTACCCAAGAAAAAAGGAAATATTATGTCCACACAAAGACTTACATACAAATGTTCATAGCAGCTTTATTCATAACAGCCCCAAACTAGACACAACCCAAATGTCTACCAACAGATGAGTGGATAAGTTGCAGTATATCCATTTAATGGAATACACTCAGCAACAAAAAGGAATGAACTATTGGTACACAGAACAATTTGGACAAATGTCCATATACTGATAGGTAAAAGAGACCATACGAAAGTAAAAAAAAAAATACATACTGTCTGATTCCACTTACATAAATCTTTAGAAATGCAAATGAGTCTATAATGACAGAAAGTAGATCAGTGGTTGCTTAGGTGTGGGAGGCAGGGAGGGATGCAAGGAAGAAATTAAAATGGGGCTTCAAGAAAATTGAGGATGATGGATGTATTCACTTGACTAGATGATGGGGTATATATACATCAAAACTTCACAAACTACATACTTCAAATATGCCCCATATATTGCATGCCAATTATACCTCAATAAAGCTGTCTTAAAAAAAAACCGCTGCAAGTCAGCTGTCAGATTTTAAGAGGAGCAGAGAAGCAGCAGAATGGAAATCTCAGTTAAAGGCCTCAGTGAAGTTTGTGAATTATCCAAGTATCCAAAGAATCCATGCTTCCCTTTCCTAGCTAAGCCTCAGCATAATGAGCCATCTCTGCTATTCTCCAGAAATGGTGACAACCACCACAACTGGGTTCTGTTTTCAGAAAGAGAATAACTTGGGGCGCCTGGGTGGCTCAGTGTGTTGAGGCCTCTGCCTTCGGCTCAGGTCATGATCCCAGGGTCTTGGGATCAAGCCCCACGTCAGGCTCTCTGCTCAGCAGGGAGCCTGCTTCCCTTCCTCTCTCTCTGCCTGCCTCTCTGCCTACTTGTGATTTCTGTCTGTCAAATAAATAAATAAATAAAATCTTAAAAAAAAAAAAAAAGAAAGAAAGAGAATAACTCAATCAGCATAAAATTAATTCCATATCTTGTGAGAGAAGGTCAACTGAACATATAATCCACATTTATAAACATTTTTCAAGAGTGTTCTACTTGCAGGATAGTTTTAATACTGAGAATAAGCTCTTTGCATGTAAATCCCAACACAGACACACTAGTCTATAATCTCTCAGAACCTCGGTTTCTTCATCTGTGAAATGCCATAAGAAATAAGAAAAACAAGGAAACTAAAAAGAGCAGACTGTGCCAGAATTATTAATTCTTCCTTTTTGGCCAGAGCCTCTTCCCCCACCCCCCTGCTCTGAGAGATGTCCATTTCTTCCCATCACGACCTGCAGTAATTATTTTCAGTAAGTCAACCCCCTCTCTCACCCTCCTTTCCCCTATCACTGGACTCCTTGAGAAAGTTGTATGAGGAAGGTCCTTGCCATAGCCCTGACTGACCATCACTACTCAAGGAGGTATCTACCAGATTCGGCTGTGATTGAGGACCACAGTGATGTGTTGCGCTGGCCTTGAGCTCTCTGTATAGCATGTTCTTGAGTTTGGGTTTCACTTCCCAATCATTATTTGTTGAACAGATGGGCAATATCTCAACAGTATCCGCATTTGTAATGATGGGTAAGGCAGTTCTCCAGGGTGGTCTGTGTTTTCCAGGAGCTAAGCCATATGAGCTCTGACTCTTTAAGGAAGGATACAAGAACTAGGGCTTACTGAATAGGAAAACTGATCGAGCCCACAGACTATAGCATTAAGCAGCTCTGGCTTCAATTCACAGCCATCACTTAATGTGTGGTACTTTAACATTTCCGAAACTCATTTTTTTTTCATCTCTACAACGGGACTAAAGCTATCTAATTGCTATAAATGTTATTAACTTCTATTGTAAATTACAGCACCCTGACCAATTACTACCTTGAACACTAAAGAGAGCAGTTAACCCACTAATTCAACTTTTCTTAACTATATACTTAAAAGCTTGCATAATTAAAGTTTCCTGGGAAAACAAACTTCTCCCCTTCTGAGTTAAGAATTTAAGAAGACAAGACTTGGAAGCAAACTAAAATCAAGGTCCTAAAAGGATACAAACCTCAAAAAGCCGGGACGGATTGCCAACAAAGCTCCGCCTCCACGCAAGCCCTGCCCACTTCCGGCTGCCCTTCCCACCCTCTAACACTGGAACACCGCCCCTCTCTGCAAGGTCCCGCCCCCCGCACCTGATTTGGTTTCTATTGGGCGAATCTGGACGCTGTATACACACCGACACACGCACGTTTGGCAGGGGCGTCTTCGCGCCTGCGCAGCAGCGCCGTCAGGCGGCTGGGTACTAGGGGCTGGGGGGAGGGGGGCGGAGGTCAGGCCGAATCTTCCTCCGTAATAAGAAGCTACGCGTCCTGCGGTCCTGGCTCCGTGGGTCCGGTCGGATCGGGCCTGGGCGCTGGAGCTGCTGTGGCTCCCGCCGCGGCGGGTGCGATGGAGGCCGTGCCAGAGCGCCGCACTCACGCCGGGGAGGCCCAGACAGCGGACGGTGCTAGTAGATGAAGCGGCGGCGGCGGCAGCACGGGCTCTCCATGAGCAAGCGGCGGCGGCGACGGGTGCGGCGGCACCGGCGGTTTTCGGTCCCCGGGGAGGTACGAGAAGTCGGCTTCCTGGTGGACGGAGACTGGCCGGTGTGGGAACGCCTTCCGCGGCCCGGCCCTCCAGCCCAGCGCCCGCAGTCCCAGGCGCCTCGGGGAACACTACTTGGACGCGGGCAGGGCTTCCCCGCCGTTTCACCTGCTCCAGGCTCGGGGATGTGCCAGCCGTGCGGGGCCAGCCCTCGGTGCCAGGCCTTCTCGGGCGCAGAGGGCCGGGGGCGGGGTAGACGTGGCCGGAGTGCGGGGGACGGAGGCGGGCGCCCAGCGCGCGCCCCGCAGGTCCCTGCCCCGAAGCCCCGCGCTCCTTCGAGGGGGGGCGCGCGGCCGTTTTTCAGATTTTTTCAGGGTGCTGATTGAAAGGGGATCCTTAGGACCGCCGAGCTCTTAGGGAGCCCGGCATTCAGTGTCTAGGGCGAATGGTCTGTTCTCACGACCAGCGTGTAGTACAGATTGTCACCCTTGAAAATGACCGCAAAAGAAAGGTGTCGTTTTGCCAAGGAAATAGAGGTCGGGGGAGTTTTCTAGGTTTATTTAAACTGGAGGGCCTGTTGAATCAGGACAATAATGCCAGCAGGATATATCCTCCAGGGCTTCTAATGCACAGCCTAACGAAACAGTCTTTTTGACGATGTGGTGAAATCTTAAGACAATTTTAAGTAAAGCTCTTTGCAGCCATTTCACCACCTTTTTTACTCATTTTTGTTGTAATTTACTTTATAACAAATCACCACCTTAATGCTGAACGAGTAGGTGTCCTCTAGTTCTTTCAATCCTCTCTACCCCTGCCCTTTTCCTCCCCCGCAAAGAAAGGCTGAAGAAGTTAGTTTCATTTTATTTATATATAAATATATGTATAATTGTAGTTTATTTCTGTTAAGTATAACTGTTGCTGTAGTTACTCATTTGGTCATGCTTTAGAGATAATTTGAAGAAAAATAGCGCAGAAATTTTACGATTCTTTCCCCATGCAACATTTGGAAATCTGAGCTCAGGCTTGTGACCTTGCTACAAAGTTTTTTAAAATTAAATAGAAATAAGTAAAACCATAAAGAAAGCTATTTTCATTTTCAGAGGTATTTGAATGCCATATGATTTTTTTAAAATCTTCAGAAACATTAAGAAGAAACCGTTTGTGTTTGCCTAAAGCTCCAGATTTGCCACACCCTCTGATTACCTAAATGGTTGACTAGAGCCGACAACATGTTACCGACTATGAATAAACATCTACACTTAAGACTAAATATAGTGTTGAATATTTTAGAGTCCACAGCCTTGCCTCAAGCCGAAAATACTGTGTGCGTGCACGCCCTCGTTTAATACATTGTAGAACTGAATTTTCAGTCTGCTAGTATTGTAAAATCGGTTTGAATTTAATTTCTTTAAAGTGTAAAACAGGTTGTTTTTTTTAACTGAAGTATAGTTGACACAATGTTACATTAGTTTCAGGTGTACAACATAGTGATTCAACAACTCTATACTTTATGCCATGTGAACTTTATTTCTTACACAAATAAAACACGGAGGTCTGCAGTATTCAGTATTGGATTTATGTTGTGCTTGGGAGGATATGTGTGGCACCTGAAAAGATAGTCAAAATAAGATACCTCAGTCTGTGACTTCTCTTTTCCTCTTCCTCAGATGCTTTGCTTTCTTTTTTCATGAAAATGTACTTTTCTATAGAAGTACCATTGAGAAACCCTGTGATGTTTTTAGTTCAGACATTTATTGTGCCAAGTAAAGCAATCTTTTCAATTCAGTTTCATTAGGAAGGACCTCATTCTTTAATTTTTTAAAATTCTGCTTTGTATAACATACATGACAGGAACATGTTTTTACAATACACTCAATGACTAAAAACAAATTGCTTAGCTAACATCAAGGTTAGGAGAAGCATAAATAACAGTTTAAATAGGGAGGACACCCCAGTTCATTCCCAAAACATGCAAAGAGAGGGAATCAGATTACTTTACCAAGTACTGAATCAGATCCTCACAGCATGGCCTCTTTAGTTAGAATTATAGAATATCCAGCATGGTCCTAAATTGCAAGTGAAAATCCCAAAGTGCTTAGAAATGATTTTTGTATCAGCTGTGCAACTCTTCAGTTAAGTACTGTGGGATTACTTTTCATATGTGGTCTTTCAAATGTAATTGGCCATTATTCTGTAGCCCAACTAAGAATTCCATTATAGCAGTTTCATAAGTGGAATCATGCATATTAAAAGGGAAATGAAGCACAGCTTATATTTTGAAGGGAGAAAGAGGTTTACATTAGGAATGCACCCAACCAAATTTAGATTGCATTTTCAAATAGCTTTTTTCATTTAGAATTTTTTATTTTAGGGTCTTCCTTATATCAAAGATAAAATCTGCAATATAAGTAGTATAAAAGTCTTATCAAATGCTCACCCTGTACCTCAAAAAAGATTGCACTTCTTAATGGTCTTTCCAGAGGCCATGCACATTGCCAAAAAAAAAAGGCTCAGCTTGAATTGTTTTAAATTTTTTCATTATATTGGTAGGCCTCCTGACCAAATTTAATTTGAATCCTTTTTTTTTTTTTTTTTTTAATTTTTAAGTAATCCCTATACCCAACTTGGGGCTCGAACTTAAAATCAAGAGTCACATGTTCTACCAACTGTGCCAGCCAGGCACCCGTAATTTGAATCTTTAGATAGGTTTGTTTTCATTTAAACATATTTCAAGCATTTAACATAGGAAGTCACAAATTTACATGTTCTATCGTAAACTTTTAAAATGCAGGATGAAGACACTGTTTGAAGAGATCAAAGCATCAATTAAAAATAACTATAACCAAGATCGCTCATTTTGGAGGCCTGTTCTTCCTTGGGGAGGTGTTTTTACTATCAAAGCTGGCCGCAAAGCAGTATCCTGTACACCACTCTATGTTGAAATAAGACTGAAAAACACCTGCACCATAGATGGATTCTTGATGTTATTATATGTCATTCTTAATGAAAATGAAAATTTCCCCAGGGAACTCTCTCTTCATTTAGGTAGAGAGTTTGTAGACTGTTTCCTTTATTTAATGGACACCTATAGTTTCACAACTGTGAAGCTACTTTGGATTTGGGACAAGATGGAAAAACAGCAATACAAATCTGAAGTTCATAAAGCTTCATTAATAATTGATTTATTTGGGAATGAACATGATAATTTTACAAAAAATCTCGAAAATCTCATGTCTACCATACAAGAGAGTTACTGTTCCAACTGGCGATGCCCAACTCGAGTGCAGGAAGATCAGCAACGCACAATTAATATAAAGTAAGTTGCTTTGAAGTCTGTCATTTTAGCAGAGATAATGTACTTTTTAAATGAATGTTGCTATAAATAAATATAGTCAAAGTATTTCCTTAAGTACAGACCCTGTGTAATTACTTACACATTGCAACCCCACAAATGCAGGACTATACTGTTTGTTAAATCCAAATATCTTGGAATTGAGTTTGTAAAACCAACTAATAACTATTTCACTTGAAAGGTAATGAATTCGTATGCAAAATGTTTTATTCTTGCTTTGAATTGCTAATATCACTGTGTAGATAATTGTTTGTTTCATAAACATAACCTCTTAAAGAACATTTAATACTATATTGGAGTGTTCACTTCTTGAATGGATTTCTGTTGGGTAAGCTGTTTTTACATGAACAATAAGAGTGAAAGTATTCCTTCATGTCATGGCCAGGGCATAGTTACAGACAGAAACCCCAAAATTCGAATATTCGTATCTGGAGAGGATACTGATGTTAGGAGCTTTTTCACTGGCTAGGAGAGGTGCTGATAGCCTGCTGAATATTTTTGGCTTTGACAGAGAAGGCAGACCTCCAGGCTGGTAAATGACAGGGAAGAAGGCCAAACTGGCATGGCCTAGTAGAGTATTGGGAAACATTAGAGCCCCCAGGGGACATGAGCTGGAAAAAAGATAACTGCCAGTAGAAAAACAGGACTGAAAAACAAACCCAAACAACATTGTTTTCTGAAAATGTATTTGACCCAGTGGTCCTTAGAAGCAGCCTAATAGATACTCCTTTTTTGGAATATACATCACATACCCTACCCATTTCTTTATAACATATTTAGTTTAATATTGTAACATCTTGCTATTTATGGAAAGCTGAAGATATTTTATTCTTTTTAGAATCTGTCAATTAATGTGTTTCTTGTTTCTGAACTACACTTTGTCCATTTCCTGTATTGCTGATATGATGACATTGAGTTTGAAATCTCTGTCAGGGAAAAAAGTTTCATTACTCTAAATTGTAATGAACTAAAAAGCATTTTAGAAATCTGTTTTGTTTTTCAAAAACTAATCAATTTGTGTTTATTCTGAAACTATAATTAGATATTTATAATCCAGTATTAATGCTAGTATTTTAAGCTTCTCTTAATAAAATATTTTTCATCATACTGAATATATATAAATTACTTTTTAAGGCTTTTGCCTATATTTTAATCCTACATTTAAAACAATCTCTGAAGTATGTAGGAAGACATTTTTTAACAAATCAAGTAATAGTAGCCAACAATGGCTGTAATTTTTTTTTTAAAGATTTTATTTATTTATTTGACAGAGACACAGCGAGAGAGGGAACACAAGCAGGGGGAGTGTGAGAGGGAGAAGCAGGCTTCCTGCCAAGCAGGGAGCCCGATGCATGGCTCGATCCCAGGACCCGGAGATCATGACCTGAGCCAAAGGCAGGCACTTAAGGACTGAACCACAATGGCTGTAATTTGCATTTAGTCATGTACCTAATCGGCAGCTCTCCTAATTCTGGGTCCTCTCTTCTTCCCCAAGACCACAATCCCCTCTACCAAAACCTCTCAAAAATTTTTTTAAGCAACAACTGCATATTTCAGGAACCGTTTCCAGAAAGATTTAATGTTTCTTGGAAAACTTCATGCATTAATGTTTATTAAGTTCAACTGATTGCTGTAATTATAACAAATAAAAAGATGAAAAACAGAGGTTATAATTTTATACTTGATTTGCTAATAGTGAATTGACCTGTAAAATTGGTTATCCTAATAAATATTTAACATCTAAATTTCCAAAGCAGTTCTTACATACATTTTGTAATTATAGTCCTCCCCAAGAAATTCCTCATGGAAACTTGATACGACTGGCTGTGGATGAGTTATTCTGTTCCAGGATTGAACTGTGTGAAGAGAGTGGGTGAGTATATGATAGACATTTAAGATGAAAGTATTTCTGTTTTTTATAAAGAAACCTGAACAGATAGGCTCTTTGATGTCAATACTTTAGGAAATAGCAACTCACAAGTATTTGTGAGTTGGAAGCGTAATGTTTTTGGAATCTTAACACCTACGGTAGTTTACTATGCCATCTTATGCTATGTTGTCATTATAAAATTTCACTATATAGAATATCATACTACAGTTAATTGATGAATACAAAGCAAATGCCTTTTCTTTTTTTCCCCACTGCTGAGCAGGTACAATAAAACCTTGGTTAACCGGAACCCAGCTAATCGGACTCCCAATTAACTGGATTTTTTTCTGCATTCCTCATTTAGGAGAAAGAGGTAAATGGCAACCAAAAAATTTAACTTAGTTTTAAAAAAAATTCAAAAGGGGCAGAACACATTCATCCCAGTCTCTTAACAATTTCTATATCTACAGTATTGTACATTGAGAATTAAGATTTAGAAGGATGACCTTATAGCTAATTAATCACAAAAGGAAGAATAAAATATATTCAGTTAATTGTACTTAAGTTCAGAAAGTAATTTAATGTATTTTAACAGGAAATACTGAAACATAATGGTTTTCTAGTTAATGTTTTAATCAGTAACGTTTATGAAGCAAAATACTGTGTCCTGAGTATTCCGGTTAATCGAGATTTTACTGTATTTGTGGTATTCTGATTTGTGGTATTCTGATCTATATCCTTAATATGTGAGACTACTAAGAAAACAGAATTTGTCTCATCCTCATGGCAAAAAGATGCAATTAGGGGCACCTGGGTGGCTCAGTCTTTAAACATCTGCCTTTAGCTCAGGTCATGATCCTGGGGTCCTGGGATTGAGCCCTGCATCCAATCTGCTGCCTGCTCAGCTGGAAGCCTGCTTCTCCCTCTCCCAGTCCCTCTGCTTGTATTCCGTCTCTCGCTGTCTCTATCTCTGCATGTCAAATAAATACATAAAATCTTAAAAAAAAAAAAGATGCAATTAGGGAACTTTATACAATATAAAGAGGACTGGAAGAGTCCTACTATTTACCTCTCTGCCAGTATTATCATTTGAAACCAACCAAGGGGGGAAAAATGTATAGACATATAAAAGCTTTTATATCAGTTCAAAAAACTAAATGTTTTGTTAGCTTAAAAAAAATAGCTAGCTTTTCCTGGTTTTGCACGTATTATTTCTTTTATATAGAATCTCACAGTTTATAAACTTCTGGGTATAGATAACAAAAATACTAATATAGCCACACCATTACCCACACCTAAAATAGATAATTATACTTATTATGCAATTAATAAAGACAAACCAGAAATAATAAAAGGCAGTTTTGTTTCAAGTGTAATAAAGTTCATGTCTCTTTTCGATTTTAGGTGTGGTGGTTTAAGAGAATTTTCCCAGCGAGTTTTCTGCCATGGGGCACCCCCTTTTGTTGTCTTAAATATGCAGCATTGGAAATCTGAAGATCTGGCATATGTACCATATTACTTGGATTTATCTGATCACAAGTAGGTATTTTTTTGTATGTTTTATAAAACTAATAAAAAGTAAATTTATTTTCTATTTTACTGCTGTTCTATCATGACTGTGACTAGCCCTTAAGAAAATATTGTTGAAAAGAATCATGGCTGGGGCGCCCGTGTGGCTCAGTGGGTTAAGCCTCTGCCTTCAACTCAGGTCATGATCCCAGGGTCCTGGGATCAAACCCAGCATTGGGGTCTCTGCTCAGCAGGGAGCCCGCTTCCCTTCCTCTCTCTGCCTGCCTCTCTGTCTACTTGTGATCTCTGTCAAATAAATAAATAAAATCTTAAAAAAAAAAAAAAAAGAATCATAGCTAACTATTATTCTGTACCCCGAATAAGGTTAGAATCTACTACGGGGGGTTAGTCTCTGGCAATGTGCATAGTAGTTGGACTCTGGAATAGACAAAATTGAATCAAATCTCAGCCCCACCTTTTACAAGCTATGTAACCTTGGGTCCTAACTTAACCAGCTTACACATCAGTTTCTTGATTTTATAAACAGAGATGACAGTCTTTATCTGGTACATTGTTGTGAGATTTAATGAGATAACACATATAAAGTGTTTAGGTTGGTACCTGACACGTAGTAAAAAGTAACGACTGCTATTACTTGTATTTCAAGTCAAAGTAGTATTTAGTAGGAGGTCATCGTTTAAACAAAAAATGTTACTTTCAGCATTAGAGATAAAAATGCCTGTTGCATACAAGTTAGGACATACAGGGTCTTTTAACTTCTTGCCTTTAAAAGGTTTTCTCTTATTTAATAGAATGATACAGATTATGAGTTAATTTGTTAAAATGTTTTTCAAAATTCTTAAATTATATCAGTTTTTAAATTCTTAAATATTTTACTCCAAATTACCATAGTATGTGCTTTTTACTGACAGATATCTTTTTTAGGTACTGGAATATAAATAACAGCAATATTTTTATTCCTTAATTAAAAATTTAAGGAGCAGGGGCGCCTGGGTGGCTCAGTGGGTTAAAGCCTCTGCCTTCGGCTCAGGTCATGATCCCAGGGTCCTGGGATCGAGCCCCACGTTGGGCTCTCTGCTCAGTGGGGAGCCTGCTTCCCCCCTCTCTCTCTGCCTGCCTCTCTGCCTACTTGTGATCTCTGTCTGTCGAATAAATAAATAAAATATTTTAAAAAATAATAATAATAAAAATTTAAGGTGCATTTTGGTGGTTCGGTTGGTTAAGCCTCCAACTCTTGATCTCAGCTCGGGTCTTGATCTCAGGGTTGTTAGTTCAAGCCCTATGTTCCACTCTGGATGTGAAGCCTACTTAAAAAAAAACAACAAAAAAAACACTTAAGAAATGTTTAAAAATAACGTTTTGTCTTTTTTGCTATACCTTGTCATTTAATTTGCAGGTATTTGTTGGAAGGTGCCACATTATTTAACAAAGAGGAACATCATTATTCTGCAGCTTTCCAGATTGATGGACATTGGATGCACTACGATGGCCTCAGAAATGTGAATTTAATTTTGTTAAATAAACCCCCAGAGTTTCTCCTCTTGTCATCATTGGTTTATATTCGAGCAACAGAGAAATAAATATAGACTGATGCTAAATTAAATTGTTTTCCCTCCTGCCCATGCTCCCCCCCCCCCCCCCGATGAAGGACTTTTATTTTGTATATACTTGGTATCCAAGGAAATAGTTGAACTATACTAGTTTCAGAGGTGTATTTTCCAGTGTTTAGCCCCAGGTAAATATTATATATGGAGAATCTATGCAAAAATATTTGTATTTCTTTTTTCTATGTCCTGGGTAATTTTTATATAAGCATACTTTATGTTGAAATAAAATATATCTTGTAGCCTTTGTATTTTTTATTTATACATACTCAAAAGATTTTTACAGTTCTGTCCTTGAAAGCAAGAAAATACTTCATCATTTGAATTCTCGGTTTTTCTTTTTGGATATTCAAATAAAACCTGGGTACAAGTCAGTATTTCAGTTTATATAAATTTAACAGTTCAAAATGTATCTGACTATATTTTTTGCCCTACCTCACTAAAATCCAAAGTGCACTGTTGTATCTAGTATGGATTTGAATGTAGAACTTACAGATGGCTTAATCTTTTTTACTCATTGATAAGTCTAATTTCCCTGCAGCAGTTTTTAAAAATACTTTGGTGAGAATGTTTTTCTGGGCTTAAATTATTTCTCTATAATGGCAAATTACTTTAACCACTTGCTCTGAAGTATTATAAATCTGCCAGATTTTAAGTGTTAACTAATTTTAAGTGTTAACTAAAACTTGCAAGCTTAATTAAAGTTATTGTTACAAATAAAATATATAACTAATCTAACATAATTAAATGTAATGGAAATCCTCTAACAAAAATCTATTCTGAAGATAAGACTATAAATAAATATCAGGCAACAGGATGCTTACTAATGCTGGATTAATGATAGAAATATACTTTAAATATATATTTAAGAGAAAATGGTGCCTAGAATATTTTTTTTTTGCTCTTAAATCATATTGTCACAGAGAAAAAAAAAAACCTAAACTTTTGGAGTAACAAACTCCTGGCTTCCTTGTAAGTAGTAAACTGATAGCATGAGGATTTGATTTGCAATACAAATCACTAGAATTTTATAATTATCAGAAATTATGTTTGTTTTCAAAACCCTAAGATCTTTCTTCCTTTTTTAAGGAAAAAAATTAAATAATCTCCTCAAGGGACAATACTTTTTGCAGTTTATCAACATTTACTTTAGTATTTAATTTCAATAAACAGTCCATCTTAGATTTTGGGTTGGGACTGCATGCAGTATACTTGGAGATGTCTACATGACAACACAGTTCACTGCCATATACCAAATTGGTAAGATTTAATTCAGGAATTAAATCTTACATTGGCTTGGTGCCATGTTGAAATAACTTACAAAAGAATAAATGTGAGTATAACAATGCTGAGAATGCCTCACTTTGAGTGAATACTGTGAAAATTATGTCTTGTATAAGATAAAAAATAGTGATTTATTTTACAAAAAAAAAAAAAAAATCTACCCCAGAGTTTATTTAAATAGTCCCCCACATGTTTTTACAGTGATTTACAGTGAATTTTTATGGGGACACCTTATTGCATGAATCAAACTATACAAAAACAAGTATTAGTATATATATGTGGTTCATTAGCATAATTATTCTTAATGCAGATTATTCTTTTAAGAATTGCACTTTATTTGGAATAATACTAGTTTATCACAAAACAGTGACTTTTACCTACCTCACAGGGTTGTTGTGAGGATTAAGATGTTTGTTAAAATCTTGACTGCCTTGAACATGCTAATAAAACATATATTTTTTCTACCTCTTTCATACAGAGGCAAGTCTCCCAGATTCTCTGTTACTAATGAACTTTCTAGATCTTTTCTTTTAAACTATTTATTTGGGCAGTTTCTCCTATCAATAATGGACTTATGTGTAATGGAATTTAAGTATGCCTTCTGGACCCCAAGATGGTTGTATTTTAAGGATAATAGGTAGCTTATTGTTACAGCAATGGTTGGTTGGCAGATAGAAACAATTTCCCCTGCTGACCAAACAGTGGGTAGAAAAGGGGTGAAAAATAATTAAATTAGATTATCTGCAGGATGTGAAGGTGAGGGTATGGAAAATTCTTTACAACCTTAAACACTCTTAGAAAAATTGGAATACTGGAGTGGGTCGGGGGAGGGGGGAAGAAGTGAAAGATATGAAGAAATAATCAGAATTTTTTTTTTATTTGAGAGAGAGAGAGCACAAGGGGAATGGAGGAGCAGAGGGAGAGGGAGGAGCAGACTCCCTGCTGAACAGAGAGCCTGATGTGGGCCTCAATCCCAGGACCCCAGGATCATGACCTGAGCTGAAGGCAAACACTTAGCTGACTGAGCCACCCAGGACCCACCCAGGAGCCCCCAGGATGTATTTTTAATAAAAAATGCCAAAAACCCTAACTAAACCTTATGGGGAGAGGAAAAATGATTTTAAAACCCTGGCCTCAATCAGAAGGGGATAAAGGACAAATAAAGCAAATTAAAATAGGAATGTCAAACTTCTTTGCAGCAAAAGAAACATTTGACCCCAATTTAGCAAGTAATCTTAGATTTATCCTTTAAAGTAGCTTTTCGTTATTATTATAGTTGACTTATTATCTGAGATATTGTTCTCAGATATTGATATATCAGATCTCAGATATTGATCCAGTCAAAGAGGAAGAAAAACTAAAGATAATTACCATAGGCATGCTTGCTTAGGGTGACTCCCATTTTCTATTTCATTCTTAGAGTATGAGTAAACAACTAAGCTATATAAGCAGATAACTCTTGTAACACATAAAGGAAAAGCTGTACATATTGAGCATATCAACAGTTTAATATTATAATTAAATGATTTAGTGATATTTAATTATTTGAAAAAGAATTGTGCTATAGGCATAAAGGGTAAGAAGTACATGCAAAAATGACTGCGATTATTGCTGCTGAACCACAGCCAAAGCAAACATTTATATTTTCATCTTCCTTTGTCAATGCTCTAACATTTAAAATCAGTACAAATTCTTCTGTTTGAAAGCTACAATCAAGAAAGATTTTTAGGGGTGCCTGGTGGCTCAGTGGGTTAAAGCCTCTGCCTTCCACTCAGGTCATAATCCCGGGATCCTGGGATGAAGCCCCACATCAGGGTCTCTGCTCAGGGGGGAGCCTGCTCCCCCCCACCACACCTACTGTGATCTCTGTCAAATAAATAAATAAAATAAAATAAAATAAAATAAAAGATTTTGAAGTTCATCTCAATGGCGTGGTGCCTTACTAACTGGTTCCTATATACCCACCTGGCCCAGGGTTCACTCTCTGGTCATCTAGACAGCCTTTAGCCTCAAATTTAATTTGATCCCAGGGAAAACATAACCTTTGACTCTGTCTTAAGTTGAAGAAGAAGTTGTGGGGAGGCCACTGGAGCTAAATGATTTCTTTATAAAGGCTGATTTCTACCTGAGGATGTGTATTATTTATACTGAGTGAGCAATCAGTTCCACAGTACCTCTATTGTTTTCTCAGTGAGGTCTTCTGGAATGTATCAAGAGGAATATCATTTGGGGGTGTCTGGGTGGCTCAGTTGGTTAAGCACCTGCCTTCAGCTCAGGTCATGATCCCAAGGTTCTGGGATTGAGTCCCACCTCCTTGCTCAGTGGGGAGCCTGTTTCTCCCTCTGCCTTCCGCTCCCTCTGCTTGTGCTCATTCACTCATGTTCGAGCTCTCTCTCTGACAAAATCATTAAAAAATAAAAAAGAGGGCGCCTGGGTGGCTCAGTGGGTTAAAGCCTCTGCCTTCGGCTAAGGTCATGATCCCAGGGTCCTGGGATCAAGCCCCGCATCGGGCTCTCTGCTCTGCAGGGAGCCTGCTTCCTCCTCTCTCTGCCTATTTGTGATCTCTGTCTGTCAAATAAATAAATAAATATCTTTTTTTTAAAAAATAAAATAAATAAAATAAAAAAGAGTATGATCTGAAGATGGAAAACATAGCTGCCCCCACAGGACCCTCAAAAATGATGTGGAATGGAATAGCAGCTTGGAGAGCAAATGAGCTGTGTAGACAAGTTAGCCATGGTAGAATTAGCCATCTGTTTATGTGCTTATTTATAGTTTCATTACTTGTTTTCCCTTTGAATTTAGTGAAGTCCCATTTTTAATATGATTATAAAAATAATACATAAATAAATAAAAAAGAGTAAATCCCAAAAAGTATAAGAAAATGATCAACCATGATTTCTCCACACAGTAATAATCATTAGTTCATACAGAAAGCATTTTTGAAAAGTCCAGCATGGCTTCAAAGTACTGAAGAGAATAAGAGCCAATGAGTTAGGGCTTTGAAGAACTGTATATTCCTGGGGGGCAGCATCGTGTTGATACAAGCTATCAACGTGGAGAAACTTCAAGAGGAAAGTGAGACTGAAGAAAACACCTGTGGCCATCTATTCAGACATTTCTTTCTACTTGGACACTTGTCTTTAAAAGCCTTCATCTTCTGGAACCTTCAAGAACTTACTTTATGAAAGATTCATTCCTTTACATTCCTCTACCTCAAAACTAGCATCCCAGGTGCCAGAGCTGGGAAGCAAGGCACTGATGACATAAATTGTCCCAAAGCAGATACAACCAAATAGATTTTCTGTTTCTCTGTTAACCTAACAGAGTATAACAAAGAAAGATTAAAATAGACTGAGCATATTTGGTTTGCTTTAAGGGTAGAGTAGAAAAAAAAAAACTTACTGAGGGAGTTTGTGAAAAGCAGGCATAATAAATAGTTCTGTACATCCAACATATGGGCATTTCAGGTTAGAAAAAAAGAAGAGGAAAGCAAGCAACAGGAAACACAGAAAAGCTGAACTGTGCTCAGGTCAAGGAGAGAGCAGGTTAGGCCTTGAAGGAAATAACTGGCCAGCTAGAGAAATCTTTAACCCGAACAGGCTAAGCTTGATTTGGGGGGCTACAAGCTAGAACCAATTAGGAGCAGACAAATTCTGCAGCACTTATTTGATACATACATACCACTATTTGCTAGTTGAATTAGGTATTATTTATGCACTGGAGGTGGGCACATGTCTTGAAAAGGGGAAAGATGAGTCCATCAATGATGACTATATAGAAGGAAGTCCTATGGCAGGATCAGCACCTCAGGTTTTGAGGGTACAGAGGAGGAGCAGCTTCACAGACAACTGCTGTGAGGTCTTTGTTGAAACGGGCCTTTCACAGTTGCCTGTTTAGCATCCCTGGAGGAGGTTTCTAGAAAAAAGAGACTACAGATTGACTAACTTGTGCTCTCCAGGGTAATTGTAAGGTCTTATTTCCTCTACCTCTACCCCAAATATTAACCACCTTTAATTTCTATTAGAAGGCTATAAATCCTAAAATAAATATAAAACGGATTTTAAACACCTTCAAATTAAAAAAAAGAATTTATTGCAGCTAAAGTATTCCACAAGGATTAATAATGTCAAATATTTTCTATTTCTGACAGAAGGGAAGAGACTTGAGGGGAAAGTGAGAGGACCATTGGGCAGGATCCCCTTTCAATACTTGGTGAATGAGTTGTGAACTGGACCTGTGGTGGGACAGGAAAGGGAAGTTCCCAGCTCTTGCAGTTTTCTACGTGAACACTAGGTGGCAGAAGCTCCCCAGTATGGAATATGGAAAGGGGGAGGAAAGAACCATGCCTGAAATTTTTTTGGCCTTAAAGTTTTGTTTTTGTTTTTGTTTTAAGATTTTATTTATTTATTTGACACACAGAGAGAGATTACAAGTAGGTAGAGAGGCACGCAGAGAGAGAGAGGGAAGCAGGCTCCCCGCTGAGCAGAGAGCCCGATGTGGGACTTGATCCCAGGACTCTGAGATCATGACCTGAGCCAAAGGCAGAGGCTTAACCCACTGAGCCACCCAGGAGTCCCTGGCCTTAAAGTATTAACCCACTTTATAATTTGGGTGAACCAAATCCAGGTTCCTTTTCCTTGTGTCCTGTGTCATTGTATGTATTCATAGCTTGGGGATAAAATAGAGTGGTGACATCATTGATGAGATCCTTTATGCTCTCTGCCAACACCCCAGCTCAAATAATATTTGTAAATTGACTCCTGGGCTTTTTCATCTCAACCTTCATAGTTTCTGGACTCCTATCCACTTTCCTGACCTCTTCTTTTGAAGAGTTAGGAATTCTTGTCCCTAAAGAACTTACAGAAATGCCGGAAGACCTGATTCAGAATTGACATTTTTCACCCAAGAAAAATATCATGGAATTGCAAACTTTCCAGTGAATCACATATGATCACATTACCACTAGATTATCTCTATTATTATCAGTTTTCAACTATTAATTTTTCATGCTGTCAAGGAGAGGCAAGAGTATGGCTGCTAAACATCTAGACCCTGAGCCCGATTGCCTGAGTTCAAACTTGGACTCTGGCAATCAGAGAAAGACAATTATCATATGATACCATTGATAAGAAGAATTTGAGAAACAAGACAGAGGATCACGAGGGAAGGGAGGGAAAAATGAAACAAGATGAAACCAGAGAGGGAGACAAACCATAAGAGACTCTTAATCTCAGGAAACAAACTGAGGGTTGCTGGAGGGGAGGGGGTTGGGGGGGATGGGGTGGGTGGGGATGGACATTGGGGAGGGTATGTGCTATGGGGAGTGCTGTGAATTGTGTAAGACTGATGAATCACAGACTTGTATCCCTGAAACAAGTAATACATTATATGTTAATTTAAAAAAAAAACAAAAAAACCTTGGGACTCTGGTTGTGTGACCTTGGGCCTATTACTTGACTCCTCTGGCCCCCAGTTTCCTAACTGTAAGATGGAGATGATAATAGAATATATCTCATAAGGTTGAGGTGAGGATTTAATGAGCATGTATAGAACTTAGTGCCTAGCAGATAGTAAGCATCATGAAAGTGTTATCTACCATTAATTTTTTTTCCTCTTTCAATATTGTATTAAGAAATGAAATTAGTAGGTAAGTAGTGCTGCTGCAGAAAATGAACTAAATTTTGGCAATGTAGTTCACAGAACAAATTGTAGTATTAAAAGAGTAAAACAATATTAAATTCATTAATTAGTCTGAAATGCAAAAACAAAGGAAAAGTATAAACATTAGAGGAAAAAGTAAAAGTAATAGAGGGAAGTAAGTAGCTTGAATTTTCCTAGATATTCAATAATAATGAAATATGACATCTTGTTCTTGCTCAAAATCATTTATCTACCAGATACTGTCCATATAGTTTATCTAACATTTGGCTCTAAAACTTGTTGAGACATAGTTCTCTATTCATTGGGAACCAAATACTCTCTTAAATTCTAGGACCCCTGCCTATTTAAACTCTAAGTGGCCTCCTTAGCACAGCAGGAGGCAGCATATGAATATCAAACTATCAACTCTCCTCAGGACACACACAAGAATATCCTTTAAAAGACTTTCTTCCTGATCAGGATGACAGAAGTGATTTGTCCATCCTTATTTATTTATTTATTTATTTATAGTATGTATTTTTTCAGATTTTATTTATTTATTTGACACAGACAGACAGTGAGAGAGGAAACAGAAACAGGGGAGTGGAAGAGGGAGAAGCAGGCTTCCCATAGAACAGGGAACCCAATCCCAGGGTCCTAAGATCATGATCTGAGCCAAAGGCAGATGCTTAACGATTGAGCCACCCAGGAGCCCCAGTAGATCCTTATTTAGACCCTACCTTACTCAGTAAGGCATTTAAAGATTTTCACATATATGAAAAATAAGCTTCCTTTCTTTCACTGGATTTTAATATTATACATAATTTGAACCAAAAAGATCCTGAGGTCAAGTGTTACCTTCTAATAAGGCCCTGAGTAGGTAAATTAATAAAAACAGCCTATGAGATACTCTTGTCTATTGTTCATGGTAACACAAAATTCAATCTTGGGAGATCTGAAAAATGTTATGGGCTGAATATTTGTGTCTCCCCAGCATTCATATACTGAAACCCTACCCCTCCTCCTTGTGATGTTGTTATAAGGTGGGGCCTTTGGGAGGTAATCAGGATTAGATGAAGTCATGAAAATGGAGCCCTCATGAATGGCATTAGTGTCTTTAACATGAGTCATGAGAGAGTTTGCTTTCCCTCTCTACTCTGCCATTTGAGGATACAATGAGAAGTGGGCAGACTATAACCCTGAAAAGGGTCTCAGCAGAACCCAACTGTGCTGGACCTGGTCTTGACTTCTAACATCCAGATCTGTGAGAAATAAAGTTCTGCTATGTGTAAGTCACAAAGTCTATAGCATTGCTGTTATAGCAGCCTGAACTAACAAAAGCAGGTGAAATCCCACAAAGTTATATATCATCTGTCCTTTGGCCCAGTGATTTCATTTCTAAAATATTTCCAAAATACAAAATGGCAAATGCACAAGGTTGCACAAGGCTATTTTCATTGTGACATTACTTTTAAGTACAAAAGTCGGGGAAACAACCCGAATGCCCATCAGCAGGAGACTACTTAAAAAATCTGTGGTATAGCCACACAGTAAGGTACTATTCAATTACAAAAAAAGATCAGGAATTATCTCCACACACTGGTATGGAATAATCTCTAGAATATATTAAGCGAAAAGGGGTGTGTGTGAAAATATGGTGGTTGTTGTTTTTTAAAGACTTATTTGAAAGACAGTGCATGCAAGTGGGAGAACAGGGCAGAAGGAGAGAATGAATCCTGAAGCAGACTCCCTGCTGAACTTGATGGGGGGCGGGGGTGGCGCGGGATTGATCCCAGGACCCTGAGACCATGACCAGAGTGAAAACCAGGAGTGGCTACTCAACTGACTGAGCCATCCAGGCCCGCTATGCTATCTTTTTTGTAAGGAAATGGAGAAAGGGAGGGGGGACTTATATTTTCAATGAAACCAACATCTAATAAAAATGATTACCTATAGAGGAATACAAATGAACAGAGTGGAGAGATGGAAATGCATACAAAATTCTGTGAATGCATCACCTCCTATAGTTCAACTTCAGGGTCGAGTACATTTTTATATAATTAGAAAATAAAATTACATCAAAAAAGATATCCCTAATTATTCAAACATTGATTAAAGTAAGCTAAATTTACATTAATCAATCATACTTTTTTTTTTTTTTTTTTAAGAGAGAGATCACAAGTAGGCAGAGAGGGAGGGGGAAGCAGGCTCCCGGCTGAGCAGAGAGCCCGATGCGGGGCTCAATCCCAGGACCCTGAGATCATGACCTGAGCTGAAGGCAGAGGCTTTAACCCACTGAGCCACCCAGGTGCCCCTAATCAATCATGCTTTAATCAAATAAAAATACTACTTCATTTGACTCTAAAAACACTGTTTTCCTTTTTGTAAGTAAACTCCAGGCCCACATGGGACTTGAACTCATGACTCTGAGATGGAGAGTCACATGCCCTACTGACTGAGCCAGGCAGGCAACCCTAAAAGTGGTGCTTTTAATATTTATCCTTGTGAAATATATTCTAAGGACAAAAGAGAACCACAAGGACTCTTAATTGCATTCACTGGTCCTATCTATACTTTCGTTGTCATTTTGAAGCTATTGATTATGTTTAAGATAAATCAAACACATAATTATGCTAATGTTGATAGAAACCAAGATTTTCAGGCTAAGAAAAAACCATTAAAATCCAAGAATTTAAGTAGAATCCCTTTTCCCTTAAAATAAAAAAGGAAGCGTTTCCTGACTCCACCTATTGAATAGCCTATAAGCAATAACTACTGAGTAGCACAAAGCACCACTAGCAAAACACTGGGATCTCTCAATACCACTTCCCAGCAAAAAAGTGCTGGGACCCTTGCAGGAATGGGTAATTCTAGATCTGAGGAAGAAAATGTGAAAGCCAAAACACAGCAATGTTTGAATTTGGTATCTGAACTGTGGTTACGTAAGAGAATGAATAATATCCTTATTTTTAAGATATATGTGCTTAAGTATTAAGGGATAAAAGGACATAGTGTATGGAAACTACTTTTGAATGGCTAAAAAAAAAAAAAAAAAAAAAACAAGAGAAAGGGATGCCTGGGTGGCTCAGCCGGTTTAAGCAGCTACCTTTGGTTCAGGTCATGATCTTAAGGTCCTGGACTGGAGTCCCACATCAGGCTCCCTGCTCAGCCGGGAGACTGCTTCTCCCTCTGCCTGCCGCTCCTCCTGCTTGTGCTCGCGCTCTCTCTGATTAAAAAAAAAAAAAAAGTAATAATTTTAAAAAAGGGTTAGGGGCACCTGGGTGACTCAGTTGGTTAAGCAACTGCCTTTGGCTCAGGTCCTGATCCTGGAGCCCCGAGATCGAGTCCCACATCGGGCTCCCTGCTCAGCAGGGAGTCTGCTTCTCCCTCTGATCTCTCCCCTCTCATTATCTCTCTCTCTCTCTCTCTCAAATAAATAAAATCTAAAAAACACCCAAATAAATAAAAATGAACCAGAATAGTTTAAAAAATATAAAAATTTTAAAAAGGGTTAACCCTTAAAAAAAAAAAGAATGATGAAACAAAGGTGGCAAAATGTTAAAAAAAATTGGTGAATTTTGGAAAAGGTATTTCAGAGTTCTATCATTCTTACAACTTCTCTGTAAGTTTGACATTATTTTGAATCATATCAAAATTTAATTTTTTTGAAGATTTTCTTAGAGAGTGCAAGAGCACAAGCAGGGGAGTGGCAGAGGGAGAGGGAGAAGCAGACTCCCCACTGCAGGTAGCCCAATGTGGGACTCGATCCCAGGACCTTAGGATCATGACCTGAACTGAAGGTTACCTGCTTAACTGGCTGAGTCACCCAGGTGCACCCTCAAAATAATTTTAGTAAAAATTTAAAAAAGCGAGTAAATTTTCAATGGAACTTAATGGAGGTACCCACCAGACTAAGATGGAGGCTATTAATTGAAACACACATATTGAAACAAATACATAAAAAATCATGACTTCATGATACTTGATAACCTTTAAAGGTTTCTAGGCCATCAGTTCATTACTCCAAAGATGAAGAGAAAGAACCAAACATCTTCCCCAGCTTTTCCTGTATAGACCTTATTTCAGGGTAACCAAATAAGTGATAAGGAAATGTTTTCCTTTACAGGATTCCAGCTAATGCAGAAAAAAAAAAAAATGGCAGTTAGAAAATCACTGCTTTGGGGCACCTGGGTGGCTCAGTTGGTTGAGTGTCTGACTCTTGGTTTCGGCTCAGATCACGATCTCAAGGTCCTGGGATCAAACCCCACATTGGGCTCCACACTAAGTGTGGAGTCGGCTTGAGATTCTTTCTCTCTCTCGCTAAAACAAATAAATAAATCTTTAAAAAAATCACTATTTTGCAACTCAATATAATAATGGATCCAGCAATAGTCATTAATAGCTACTAAAAAGCCATCAAATGAGAGTTTAATAGGAATAATGCAACGATCAGGTTGACAAGATCTAAATGCAAACCATCTTTAATGCTAGCATCATTAAAAGTGGGGAACCAGACATAATGAACCCCAGATTCAATGCAATAGGAAGAATACACAGCTTCTAATACACTTGCCAAAAAAAGAAGAAAAAAAAAAGGAAAGAAAAACAAAAAAAGGACCGGAGTTTAATCAAGACTCTACAGCCAACTATCAGAAAAGTTGAAGAATAGGACAATAAGCTAAACAATACCACAAAAACCAAGTAGCCAAATCTAGAACATGGGACAATCTACCAGACAAATGTTCTCATTTGTTCATAAGTAAATGACATGAAAAGGGAGAGGGATGCAGTGATTGGTGGAGACTGAAATGGACTCAGAAACCTAACAGTCAAATGCAAGGTAAAACTTTATGCAGATCCTGCCTCAACCAACTAACAATAATGACAAAAAATTAGGACAATCAGGGACATTTGGATATAGATTGTATACTAAGTAATATAGAAGTATTAGAATTTTTAAGTGAGATTATTATCAATGTGACTTATAGAATGAAAAATTTAAGTGTCGTTATCATTTAAAGATATAGTCTCAATTATTTACCAGTCATATTATTTTGCATGTCTGGGGGTCTCTCTAAAAATATTCCAGAAAAAATAAGTAGGATGAATAGATGAAGGATTAGCAAAACTAATTGCTAAAAGGTTAATTTTTTTTAAAAAACACTTTATTTATTTATTTATTTATTTTAAGATTTTATTTATTTATTTGACAGAAAGAGAGAGATAACAAGTAGGCAGAGAGGCAGGCAGAGAGAGAGGAGGAAGCAGACTCCCCAGTGAGCAGAGAGCCCGATGCGGGCCTCAATCCCAGGACCCTGGGATCATGACCTGAGCCGAAGGCAGAGGCTTAACCCACTGAGCCACCCAGGCGCCCTAAAAGGTTAATTTTTGAAGTTGGGTGATGGGTACACGGGTACGTTACTATTAAAAATGAAGGGGAAAAAAGCCTGGAAAACATATCAAAACCCACTTCTGATACTATCTGATCACAGAACTGAATTTTATGCCTAGCCTTAAGTTTAGAATCATTGGAATACCTTTTTGCTTTCCACTATGAGTCTATTGTACAATCCAGTAATCACACTGTTTTCCAAATTAAAGTTAAAACTTTCACCCTCGGGGCACCTGGGTGGCTCAGTGGGTTAAAGCCTCTGCCTTTGGCCCAGGTCATGATCCCGGGGTCCCGGGATGGAGCCCCAAATCAGGCTCTCTGCCTGCCTGTCTGCCTACCTGTGATCTCTGTCAAATAAATAAAGTCTTAAAAAAACACACACACAAAAAAACTTTCACCCTCATTACTGCACTGGCCCCAGACAAGAGAACCATCAACTAATTTTATCAAAGAACAGAGGAGGCACAGTTACAGCTCTGCCAGGACAGCACTCCTTATTCTCTCTCCTGGCGGGGGGAAAATTAGGTGTATTTTTTTTTTCCCCTCAAGCAAATTGCAGAATATGGCTTGCTACTCCTTTGCACCTTGCATCACATCTTACACATGCTAAGATCTTAACGACTCTCTGCTGAGATTTTACAACAATTTCTGGGTAACATGAGAGCTATCCATCCATGTCTTAGAAATCACAAGCAGAACTTCAAACACATCCACTCAGGCAAGAAATCTTAACTTCAGTATTTTAACCAGTACTCTTAAAATGGATATTTGCATACTTTGCCATCTATAATATACTTCAGCATGTATCTATTAAATTTCTACTTAAACTCTAGGAGTTGCCCTGTTAAAAATGCAGTTGAGGGGGGCGCCTGGGTGGCTCAGTGGGTTAAAGCCTCTGCCTTCGGCTCAGGTCATGATTCCAGGGTCCTGGGATTGAACCCCGCATCGGGCTTTCTGCTCCGCAGGGAGCCTGCTTCCCTTCCTCTCTCTCTGCCTGCCTCTCTGCCTCCTTGCGATCTCTCTCTCTGTCAAATAAATAAATAAAATCTTAAAAAAAAATGCAGTTGAGGGATGGTTAACTGGTATTATAATCAGTAAACCCATACTCAAGACGGATACAAACACTTCTGTTATCCATAATTTGATCAGCATCCAATGTTTTGCTCAGTATATTAAATATCAGGGACATTATTGGGGAACAGTGGTTCACAGACTAACATAAAATCAAAAAGTTGCTCTTATTGGTGAAATTAGAGTTTCAAGATATACGGATTGTCTAAATTTATTTCCAATCCTTGCATGGCCAGGTTATCTGAATCCATGCTGGCCTATAGTTCACAACTTCCACAAAGATGGCACCTGGGGATTAATCCCTTGTTTACACCCTTTCCTTTAGGACTACTGGTTGTCTGATACTGGGCAGAAACATAAGCGAATCCTCTGGAATGCTGCCTTGTCTCTCCCAAGTAAACCCCTCTTACAAGGCAAGTTAAAGAATCTAAAAGGACAGAAAGCTGGGACTGCACTGAACTTACCAACTGAAGTCTTTTGTGCTGGCTTTGCTGAAGAATGTTTCTTTAATGAGTGTCTGAACACGTGTCAGAGTTTAGCCTAACACGTTTCATTATAACCTGGTTGGTAATGAGGATGTAAAAGACTGGCTTTCCCATACCTACTTCAGTATTTGTGACCACTACCTATCTACCAAAAAGGATCTAAGAGTTGAAAATGACAAAGTTAGCTTGGGTCAGTTCATAACATTTGAAACATACAAAGGCATGTTTCTCAAATTTATTTTAAACATTTCACATTAAATGAAATTTAACCATAGTCATTACAGAGCATCACCACAATAGTACACACAAAGAACTTTTAAAATAAAAGACAAAATAATACAACCTTCAACAAGTTAAATGCCACTTTACCATGTAAACAAAAATAAAACCCTGATGCTAAAAAGATACATATTCAGAGGTAAAATACATTTACAAAACACTTAAACATTAACATAATCCACTAGATCACATTCTTTGCAAGAGAGTACAAATATTAGTACTCTACATCTACAAAATTTCAGAATCCTGTTAAAATCAAAACCATCTCTGGTTTATGATACAGCACAATTCATAAGGCAAAAATAGAGGCATTATCATCCAGTTCTTTAATTTCACTTGTATTTTAAGGCAAACTTGGAACTTTTTGCTTAGTATTTTAAAATAAACGGGACTCACACAGGATAACTTGACAAAATTAACAATAAATTATCTCTAGTTAAATATGCATAATATAAAAGACATATGGAAAACAATTTTTCTCTCTACAGAGATGTAAACTGGATCTTTATTGACTCTATATTCACACCAATAAGAAAACTTGTAAACCTATAGTATTTAAAACTTACTATATTTTGTACTCTTTTCCAATGTGTATCAACACTGAATCAATATACTGTAAGTGAAAATCCAATATGTATCCAGCCACAGAATAAATGTATTTAGTTAAATCATGTCTAATTAAAGTGCTGTTTTACAAAGGAAAAAAAAAAAGGTTAAGAAGTAGAACTGGATGTTAACTTGACATGTGACATCTTATAATTTCTTAGCTTTCAGACTACAGAGGTTATAGAGGTTATCACAAGTTTATTGAACTTTTAAGCAGTATATTTATTGTAGAATCTGATTTTCCTGAAAATGAGCACTTAGGTGACAATACCAGAAATCCAACACCAAAACTGAAAACAAAGCATTATATGTACATATATTTCCTCCAATGTTAGCCAGAGCCTTGATAACATAGTATTTAATTTTTTTAAGTTTCTATAATTTTATTTTTCTAATAGAAAATATATTAACCAATTCCAGGAAGTTTGGAGTTCTATAAATATTAAGTTTACTATGATTCTTTTTCATGTCAGTAAAACCTAACTGGACACTAAAGGACACAAATGTCTACACATAAATTAGGTCTCTAATCACCTTTGATGATATTGGCTACAAGGAATTAAATTCACACTTTACCATAATAGTTGTTTGGGTACAGAACTCCCTCACCGTACTTTACTCTTTGAATGAAAAGATTTGTATCTTATTTATATTTCTAGCCCTGACAGGATCTGGCACAATATCATGTACACAAAGTAGACCCTTCATAATTTGTCAAGCTCTCAAAATAATTTTTCAAAACCTAATGCCATTTTCCTGTCATTAAATACCACTTCCTATAGTTTAATATTCATTCATATTTGAAACAATGTTAGCAATAACCTATGGAACTTACATAAACATCCTTTGGGCTACATTAAAAAATCACCTAACTTCTATTACTATATTTAACAAACATTAAATAGCCAAACATTCCTACCAGATTAAGTCTTCATAATTATGGAAGGCAAGTATCTTCCAAGTGATGAGATTAATTTCTATTTCCACTGTCACCTTTTTTCCAAAATATTTCTGGACAATCTTAAATAGCTTTCTCCCCTTTGCCTGAGTATATAAATTATTTCTAGTATCTTTAATGGTGGGAATTTATAATCAAATATTTTGATGTTTTTTAACATAAGAAACATGTGACTTTAAATACACAATTTGTCAGAAAATATTCATGATGAAACTTCTCACAAATCTGTATGAGAAGTTCTATTGTAAAGTTATCAGTTGTCAGGTTACAATACCTCTGGCTGTTATGAATAGTACCGTAGGTTTAGTAAACCCAAAGTTAGTATTTCTAAAGTTTGGGGTTTCATTTCTTTTTACAGGTTTTTGTAATTTATTCGCTGGTATATGGTTCCTACTATTGCCCAAGATGTTTCACATTTAGTCTTTAGCAGGATAAAGTTTAGGATTTTCCAAAACAATGATCAATGTATGCCTTTGGTCTAATTTACCAAGTGATTATATGTTTTATAACAATTTGATAGTGGGGATAATGATAAATGAGTAAAACATTCTTAAAATGTATAGTATAGATCTGTTTACAATTAAAATAGATTTTTACAGTCTTTCAAATTCCTTTATCTTTGGGGGAGAAGATTAAAAATAGTATTAATGCATTTAACAATTTGACATAAACAAACAAACAAAAAAAACCCGAGTTGAAGACTTAAAATTAAGCATGTAATGAAATCTATTTTAAATTGCTTTCCTTTAAACTACTAAGAACAGATACTACACTTGATCTTAGCCAAAAGGCGGAGAAGTGATTAAACTGCTTTTCTTTAAATAAAGTCTAGGCCAATCACAATAGTGCACCTTGTTTCTATTCAATAGGTTTATTCAAATCAATTAAAAAGTTATTGCTATATATCATTATGTTATTCAAACAAGCAACATAGAAAATACTCAGCCTGTCAATGTTATTAGTAGCTCCTGTTGAGTTCTTAATAGGAAGAGACTAAAAATCACTTGCAAGGTTTTATAATCTGTGCAAATATTCATAAAGCATACTACTTACATGATTAAAGATGACTTTACATAGTTTTGTACTATATATTTAAATCTACACTGGCAGTTTATGGAAGAACAAGAAAAACTGCAAATTGCCAGGCTATACATAGTAACATAGATGCTAAATGAACAAACCTATGTTTTATAATTACAAATGGCTTCTTAACAACAGCTTCGAATATTATGGCACTTAAGAATGCAGTATGAATTTTTTCTTAGGAAACAAATATACACTGGTTTTGCGGAGACTATAGAGATAATAAGCAAGTTTAAAAAAAATCAAAGAAAAGAAAATTAAACAACTACAGTACCAAAAATTATAAGTACCGACATCCTAATAAAATGCAAAGTAATATATTCAAGACTAACAGATATTTTCTAAAACATGCTAAAACAAAATGAGCTGACCACTTATTTTAAATAAGCTGTCACTGGCTATAGCAAACAGTCTTGCTTGTTTCTTTAGTCAAAGTAGAACCAAATTTAGAACGATTACTCAAGTAAACATTGAGTTCCAGTTTTCCTCAGTAACTTTAAAATATCCAATTACCTAAGAAATGTACAAAGTAATGCATAACTGCCTAGTGCTTTATATTTAATGCATATATTTGTCTTTAAAAAGGACATATATCTAGCACTAGAAGAAGATAAAAAATGCATCTTTTTAAAAATCACTACTCAGGAACCATGAAAAGTATAACATGGGCCATTTAGATGATTTTTGGATGTTAACATTAGCATAATCACTAACATTTTTAATGAGCACAAATGAACCATGCCAGTAAAAATGAAAAAATACTATTAAAACATGTCATGCATATCTCATACTGAACATCCAAAAGAACATTATTATAGCCTTGTTACAGATCCTACAGTTAGCACCATTTTTATATCTGAACACTGTGAAAAAGCAACTAAGGGTCTTAAAAAACTAAAATTATTATAAGGATATGTAGAAAAAATCAGTATTACTAAGGGTGGTATTAAACATTTGTCAAATATTTACATCAACACTGGGAAGCCACTGTACTATGAAAAAAATAAAACAAACTGATATGCTTAACTTTCTATCCATGCTTAGCATAGCACAGGTAAGTAACTAAATTCATCCAGCATTAACCTGCCCTATAAAAAAGGCATAAACGGGAAATATCTGGCTTCTTAATATAAGCCTCCAAAAATGATGATAGTAAAAGCATTTGTTTTGCAAACTTATTACATCTCCAGCCCTAAAGCCATTTAGTAGGAAGAATATCCAGGTGACTCACTATGGTATATAATTTACAATCCTTAAAAGTACCCCCCTCAAAAAAGCAGCCCTTTATTTGTTTAAAATGTGAAGCATATGAATTTATATCCAACAGACAGTATCAGCATTCTGTCTAGTCTTTCAATACACTCCCGCATCTAAGCATCTCTCATCCTAGTAAATCATGGTGCATATATTAAGAAAGAAGGAGAGCTAATTTTTTTTAAAGCAGCAAGATTTTCTCCACATGTACACTTATGAACATAAAACTACTCTATGCCAGTATTAGGAAAAAAAGTGCACAATTAAATTGGCAAGATCTTTCCTTTTTTTTTTTTTTTTTTGATTACTGATTCACTGTATAATCAAGAGCAACCAAAGCTACTTGTCAATTCAAAGTACCCAACAGAACTTTGAGTCTTCATGCCATTTCAAGTTAAAAAGAAAGTAATGTAGCTTTTGGATTTCAGAAAATGGGGCATCCTTTCATGCAGCACAAGGTTCATCACCACACGATTCCCACCAGTCCACACTTGTCAAAGTGCAGTTAATCCGAAGTTGCAGCGACAATATATCATGCCAGCGGAATCCAGCCACGTATCTGAGATAGGGTCATATTTCTGCACAGTATTCAGATAGGAAGACCCTGAGTGACCACCAACTACATAAAGGTAGTTATCAACTACTGCAGCACCAACCCCTAGGAAAAGTGGGTAAAAATAGGAAAAAACGTTAACCATGAAGTTGACTTCTCCCTAAAAATAAATTTGTATTTTAATGTTTTCTTAAAATACATTTCAATAATCTACTCTTAATTACACAAGCAACATTGCCATACGTACTTACTGGGGAAAAAAATCCCCTAACATGAAAGCGAGAGTTGAAGTCTTCCTTCATCTCTCCTTCCCAATCCTACTCTTCCTCTCCTCTACCACGGAAAAATACACAGAATGTAGTATATGTCTTTCTGTATGCTTACTTTTGTTTATATTTACATATTTTCAACAAATCATTCATCTTTATCAAGTTTTTAAGTATGTTGAAAATATCTGAAACATATCTTGAACCATACAACTTATGCTTTTAAAAATTGTACTGTATATACTGTTATACACAGTTCTAAAGAGAACAAGACTATCCAATGTTTTTTTCACATTCTTGTTATTTTACGACTTTCCCTCTTATGCAAGAAATATCCCTAAATCATTTCCATCAACTTAAAACCTTCCCCTTAAAATAATGTGCTATGAGTTTGGGTTCAAAGGTAATTTCTATGCTTCAAAGATGTTTTTGTTTTTCTCTGGGAACCCTGAAATCCAACCTTTCCTATATCTCCAAACACCCTCCAAATGTGAGAGTATTTGAAAGGTAAACTATAGACTGATGTACAGAAAAAAAAAAAAAGAACAATCCAGATTCTATGTGAGCATGTAACATATAAAAAGATGACATTTGCTATATGGACAGAAGAGCTTCTGTAAGATACATTCTATTCCCACCATTTCTAAAAATGTGTTCTCCCAACTTTAAGAAATGATAATATGCACACTGGCATATTAAAATCACAGTATAGAAATCTGTGTAGTTTTGTCAAATCAGCTCTCTCAAGTGTAGCACAATAAAGTTTTTTGTTTTGTTTTGTTTTGCTGGACAAGTAATACTCTTACTATTATATTCCAAAGGTACTACTATTCCAAGAATATCACTATAAGAAATATCATCCTCTATGTTTAGATATTATTTAGTTATTATTACCTGTTCTGGGTTCTTTCATTGGTCTACATACAGTCCACTGATTCTGATGAGGGTCATATCTTTCAATGCTTGACAAATGTGAGACACCATTATGTCCACCCACCACAAAAATAAAGCCTAGCATGACACCCACACCAAAGTGAATCCTTTTATCTGCCATAGACGCAACCATCTCCCAGGAGTCCTTACTTGGGTCATAACGCTCCACACTGCAAATATTCACAAAAGAAAGAATTAATTTGCATATCCCTTGTGCCATTTCTTCCTACCAAAGCAAAATTAAAACCTACCATAGTTTTAGAAGTTCCAACAGACAGATATAAAACAAGAGTAGTTTGTTCCAGATGTTTACATTTTGCTGATAAAACCGCAATGATAAAAGCTTACCTTGTGAACTGGGAGCAATAATACCCATATGCTATTCCATTATATCATACAAGCAGCAGGGTATATTAAGGGCATAACGCTTCTGAAATCAGGAAACCTGGGTTCAAGTACTAATGCTGTATACTTAGAGTTGAATGAACCCTAGCCCTAACACTATGGGTATGTGTAATCCTAGATAAGCTCCTTCTGCTCACCTGAAAAAATGGGGATAACTTAACCTCAAAGGATTCATGTAAGAATGAAGTCAAATGAGTATGCATGTTCTGAAAGAACTCTGAAAATCACAAATTAAATATGTTTTCCAAGGACAGTAAGGATCTTCTACATAGCTAAGGAAAAGGGAAGATGAAAAAAAGAAAAGGAAATTTTTTATCTTATAGAAGTTGTGGTGGTTTACTGTAAAGCAAACACTGCAGATTACATAACACAAACTGGTCAATCATAATAATCTCAGAGTGATTTAGGAGAATTCAGGGGTTCAAGTCAAGTCTGCATTCCAGAGAACACCTGGCATTTCCAAGCTGCATTATGGATATCCAATGCAGATCAGAATTTCCAAAAAAGCTTCCCTAGAAAATCCCAGAGGGCCTTTATATCTCTATTTTGACACAAGTGGGCACAAAGGCAGGCTTGCTGAGCTTGTTCTGGTCCTAACCTAACTTCTCAAAAAAGCCTGAAGCAGTTGAGAGTCAGTAGCACAATTCTGGAGTTCAGAGCAGAGACTAGACTGTAAACTAGACTAGAATATAGACAAAACTATAAATATTTCTGAAAGGACACTGGGATAAAAGCCATTAGAGCCAAATTACTGGACCAGAAGAGTTGATAAACTTTAGCAAGAACTTAAACTTCAAGAGCATTATCTCCCAAAAGAAATACTCAATTTTTATCTTATTTCTGTCAGCACATTTTCAAAGAATAAAAATGCATGGCTCTGCCCCAAACACTTTTCCTTCAACTAAGGGAGCAATAAAAAGGAGGAATAATTTAGCTTATAGAGAAATAAAAATTTATAGATGAAATGCTATTGTGCTCTTGCCTTCTCACTTAACAAAGCACAATATACTCTTCCATTAAATGTTCACAATCAATAAAAGACACATCACTCTAGTTACTATTAGAGAAAATCTTTGGAACAGCAATTTTCAACAAAGGCTCAGAATTATGATTAATTTTCCATTTAAGCAAGTCACCTTATGCTTTTATTTTTCTCATATATTTTTCTCCTTTATTCAGAAAATGCTACAAAATGCAGAAACCTCAAATTCAGACTCCAGCAGAACTCAGGTACACAATGATGCATGCATGATTATAGAATAAGAATCCAAAAAGGAATATTTAAATAAGGCTTTATGTTTATGATGCATAATATAGAAGCATATAGGAATTACATTTTTCACTTTTTAGTCTGCTAAGCAATGCAGTAACAGACCATTTATAAACACACACACACCCATATTTATACACTATCGCCACCCCAAATCTAAAGTTGTCTAACTTCATTTTATAATCAGATCTCTGAATTTTAAAACCTAGTCCAATTATATTAAATGAATGAATTTAAAATTTTGTTAAGAGGAATCTTATTTTTAGCTTTGTATTAAATCCTCATATAAAACAATTACAATTATACTCATAGAGCAGATTAAATTTCAAATGCCTAACAATATTACTTTAAAAATTAAGAAGGGAAGTTCTTTCACACATACCAGTTGTGTAAGAATTATTGTTAATGAGACTTTAAAAATCTACAAGCATACACAACTTCATTAAGTTAAATACCTGTTCATGTGGGCAGGACCATACCCACCAATGGCATATATCATTCCATCCAACACGGCTGCAGCAAAACAGCTTCTTGTTGTAGTCATTGGTGCCACAGGTTGCCATTTTCTTATTTTAGGAATATATTTCTCTACAGATTGTAAATAAGATTGTCCATCATAACCACCTAAAGCATAAAGTTCTCCTGCAAGTACTACTACTCCAAGGGTACTTCGGCTTTCATTCATTCTCTCAAGAGAAGTCCAGGTATTTGTATCAGGATTCCAGCATTCTACTGAATTTTCATGTTTTCTGATAGTGATGCCAGGACGCACGTTAGTTTCAATACCACCTATAACATACACTTTTTGGTCTAAAACACATATTCCAAATTCATAGCGAGGAATGTTTAGGGGTGCCAAACCAATCCAAGAGTCATTCTGAGGAAAGTACATCTCCACACTGAAGAATAAGCAGAAAAAAATAGATTTTAAAAATCAAAATGGCCCCAAACAAAAATGTTTAATCTCCTTAGTAATCAGCGACATGCCAATTAAAACCACAACAAGCCATAACATACTTTCCAGACTGGCAAAAATTTAAAGTCAGATGGTAACAGCTGTTGGCAAGAACGTGAGCAAGAAATGCATACTCCGTTGGTGGAAGCGTAAACTGGTACAAACTACGCTGAAAAACAATTTTACATTATCTGGTAAAACTGAAGGTACACAAATGTTCTGATTCAGCAATTTCGTTCATGTGTATCTACACTACTGAATGCCTGTTTATAATCAGTTTTGCACCAGGACATACATACAGAAATGTTTATAGCAGTACAGCACAATCACCCATCAAAAGGAGAATGGATAAATAAGATGTAGTATATCACCCTAAACCAAGCAATTCCATTCCTAGATATGTATCCAAAAGAAATGCACACATGTTTATGCATGACATTCACAGCAGCGTTATTTGTAACAGTCAAAAACTGGAAAGAGTTCAAAGGTTCATCAACTATAAAATAAATAAATAAAATGTGGCAAATCAGAGAATACAGCAATGAAAATAAATTATAGCTACACGTAACAGGAATGAATCTTTTCCCTTTAACAGAAATGAATCTTACACCTATAATGCCAAGGGAAAGAAGCCCAAATCAAAAGAATACATTCTGTATAGTTTATTTATACCAAGTCCAAAGACATTTCTAATCTCTGGATTATAAATGAGGATAGTGGTTACCTTTGGGGAGGGCAGGGAGGGAACTCCAGAGTGGTTTCTGGGTGCTGGTCATGTACTATTTCTTGAACTGGTTTATTAATATTCACTTTGTGATAATTCACTGACCTGTACACTTGGCATTTGTGCATTCTTCTGTATGTGTGTAACACTTTAATTAATTCTTTTTTTTAAAACATTTTTAAAAAGATTTTATTTATTTATGTGACAGACAGAGATCACAAGCAGGCAAAGAGGCAGGCAGAGAGAGAAGGGGAGGCAGGCTCCCTGCTGAGCAGAGAGCCCGATGCGGGGCTCGATCCCACGACCCTGGGATCATGACCTGAGCTGAAGGCAGAAGCTTTAATCCACTGAGCCACCCAGGCGCCCCTTTAATTAATTCTTATAATTAACATATTCATTGTAAAAAGAAAGTATTATATTATACCCATATACTATAATACCATATACCAATGAAACTAAATGAACTATTGCTTCATGCAATCTCACAGATGAAATTCATAAACATATTTATTGTTCAGTAAGAAAACATATCCTTGAAGAATATATGTAGCATTACTGTATTTATATAAAAATATGTAAAACCTAATGCTATATTGGGGCACATAAATATGTGGCAAAATTATAATGAAAAGCAAAGAAATAATATGCAGAAAATTTAGAATAGTGGTCACTTCTAGGGGAGGAAAGGAGATGCATCAAGGAGGGACACAAGGGAATTTAAAGGTATTGTTTATTTTTTAAGCTGGTTGATAAGTACTTGGATTTTTTTCTTTATACCTTGCATGCAAACTATATATGGTCTCTTGCAAGTATTCATATTCATTTCAATGTCTCCAAACTCAGTTGTGCAATAACATAAAACATATATTCTCTATTCAGTACAATTAAAGAACATTCATTCATTCAGTAGTTACTGAGTGCCTATATACAGTTTTGTTATACTGCTTGTTTTAAAATGTGAATTTGTTCTGATGAAAATGATACATCAGGGAATTATTTGACCTTTATGAAAGCAGTTTGAGTGAGGTGTTGGGGACAAATCTTGACTGGAGTGGTTCAAGAAAGAATAGGAGATGAGGGAAAACAGTGGACATCGACTGTTCCAAGGACTTTACTATAAGGATTAAAACAGATATGAGACAGATATAAGGATAAGCAGAGAAAAGACCACCGCCTCCAGGGAAGATTGGTTTAATCTGGAAGCCTAAACCAGAACATGTTTGCATGCTAATGGCAATGATGTAGTACAGTGGGGGAAGGTGATGTAAGAGAGAGATGCGATAAATTCAAGAGCAGAGCCCTTGTGCAGAGGAGAGGAAACGGAAGCTAGTAAGTAGAGAAATGGAGGGACTGGTCTCAGATACAAATAACTTGGTGGTTTTGGAGATCAGAAGACAAGACAGTACTCTTCCAATTGCTTCTATCTTCTGAGAGAGTAAGAGATAGTCATCAGCTGAGAGCAGAAAGGAGGGTTGGAGGGGGATGGATGTCCTTATGGAGAGAAAAGGTATAAAACAGTCCTCCAAGGAAGTGGAGAATGAATTACTTAGGGAAATGAAAGGGGTTGCTGACAGTGCTAGGTGTCTTAAATGAGGTCACTTAAGATGGGTACGCGCGTTTCTCTAGCCACATACTGCTGCTCAGGTGCAGCGATGGCGTAAGTGGAAAACTGATTCTAACTAGAAGAGTATGACTGAAGAAGGGCAAGGGAGCCATGAGTATTCAATGGAATAACAACAGTGATGTTTCTGGAATCTAAGCTGAGTAAGGAGTGAAAGTGAGGACATGTAGCGATCAGTGAGCAATTAAGTTTTCTGAATATAGGGCCAACGGATTAAAAGTCTTGAAGGGAACAAAGAATGACTGCAGATGTACTGAAATAAATAAGCTCACAAGAAAGGACGTGGTAGTCAGAGAACGGAATGTATGTAACCAAGATTTCTGAAGTTTGAAGTTACTGTTAATGGCAAAATTGGAAGTACAATCATGAGAATAAATCATGAGAATAGTGCCTGAGGTAAGGCAAAAAAGACTGTTAGAAGTGAGATCAAGAAGAGAGGCAAATTTGTTGTGTAACTGTGGATCATACTATGGGGATGTTGAAATCAGAAAGAATGACTCGAAAGACAGTAAGCCAGTTATAAAAATCTTCAGTGCATAAAGTTACAAAAGGGGTTGCAGATGCTGGCAACATGAAGGTGTATCAAATGATACAGCCTGATGGCAAATCTTTGGAATGAATTGGTATTTTGGAGAAAGGGGAGATGAAAAAATCTAGGAAGTAGATATGAGGAACAAAGAAAACACTTACCAATCTTTAGGACCTGTGATACAGGAGGTATGGGGAAACAAAACAGGTTTGAGAGGGCTTTGGCAAAAACAGTATCTTTAAACATCAGTCATATTTCATTAGACCAACTAGTTAAAAATGAAGGGGATTTTTTTTTTAATGATTGAATATGAATTCTACAAGATATGGCAGACAGATTTGAGGAGTCAAAAAGAAAAGGACTGGGAGATTAAGTTAAATTAGATGATATATAGGACCATACAATAACAGTGTAATAAAAAAACAATACATTTGGGTTATGTCCCAGGTTCCTAGCAGAGAGCTCCTAAACTTCTTGGAAATTTCCTGAGTGATAGGAATGTCTTTTGTTATTTATAATGAGCTCTTTTCAATTACACCTCAGTTTATGCTACTGAAGTGACTACAAGTGGCCACCTAGATAGCTTCAGCATGGGGGCCAGAAACCAGAGGTGGCAATAATGTGATTAACAGTCTGAGGTTGAGCTCAATCACCAATGGCCAATGATTTAATCAATCATACCCTCACAATGAAATCGCTATAAAACTCCCTAACCAATGGGGTTTAGAGAGCTTCTAGGCTGGTAACACACTGAGATGCCAGGAGTGGGTGGCATACCAGAGAAGGCATGGAAGCTCTGTCCCTTTCCTCCCCACATCCTGCTCAATATATCTCTTCCATTTGGTTGTTCCTCAGTTGTATCCTTTGTAATAGACTGGGAGGTAAAGCACTTCCCTGAGTCCTATGAGTCATTTTAGCAAACTTGAGCAGGGGCTATTGTGGGAACCCCTGAACTTTCACTCTTCTAGACAGAAATGCAGGTAACGTGAGCACCCCATTTGTGGATAGCATCTTAAGTGGGGATAGTCTTCTGGGACTAAGCCCTTAAGCAGTGGGGTCTGAGCTAACTCTGGATACTGTCAGAATTATTGGACATGCATTTAGTGTTGGAGAAATGGAGAACTGACTGGTATGAGAAAAAAACCTCTCAATGATAAGAGTTCAGTTATGATGATGGATTTTCAGAGGTGATTTAGGTAAACCAAGATACAAAATATAAAGGTTTTAGTCCTTATGGTTTTTGAAGGCAAATGGATAATTATTTTTCTTGGAATCTGACCTGTGACTCAGAGCACTGAGGTGAGTGGTGTCATGTGTGGTGTGGCTCAAAGTCCATTTAACATTAAATGTATTTGCACAATTATTCAAAATCACTTCGAATGTACTGCCATCCTTATGACTCCCTATGTGTAAACAGAAACAATACTCAGAGCTTCCTGAGATTCCTTAAGCCACCTACCCAATCCCCACTTCCCTCTTTTGCATACCTCCTTCCTTTTCTAAAGGGAAAAGTGAGGCTATTGGATAGTATCTTTCTTAAACTCCTTCTCCCACTTCTCCCCACGCCAGCAAACCTATCCTCAAATTCTGGTTTTGGGACATAAAGAGTCCCTCTTCCTCATATGTAAAACCTTCTACCTTTGGGGCACCTGCGTGGCTCAATCGGTTAAGCATTTTGCCTTCAGCTCAGGTCATGATCCCAGGGTCTTGGGATCAAGTCCCACTTCCAGCTCCTTGATCAGCAGGAAGCCTGCTTCTCCCTCTACCTGCTGTTCCCCCTGCTTGTGCGTTCGTTCTCTCTGACAAATAAGTAAATAAAATCTTTAAAAACAAACAAAAAAATGCTTCTACCTTTACTTTTGATACCAACCCCTTCCAATTGCCTCTAAAATCTTGCTGTTATCAATGACCATTCCTCTATTCTGTACCTTTATCTTATTCTTCTTTACTGGCATCTGATAATAAACATAATCCTGTCTCTCTCTCTTCAAGACCAAAATAAACAAAAACTTCTCCTCAAGAACAAAATAAACAAAAACTATCATTTTGCCTTACCTCTCTCCTCATCTCAGCCAAGAATCTTAGAAGTCTTCACAGTTTATTTCCTTATTTTTTATACCCATCTCAATCTGCTATAATATATCCACAGCGTTCCTAAAATTCTGCTGAAATTACTTCACCAAAAGTCATTAATGATCTCCATATAGCCAAGTTCAAGAGCCACCCTTCTATTTTTATCTTTCTGGAACATTCCTTAGCATTTTACTTTGTTAATCACACTTCTTCCTTCTTGACACATTTAAATTGCTTGGCTTTCATGACACTATTCTCTCTTGATTCTCCTACTTCTAAGATTGTTCTTACAGTCTTCTTCTTGAATATTAATGTTCCCCAGAGGTTCATTTATGAGCCAATCTTTTTTTCCTTTCTATATGTTCTCAGTGGGTAGAAAGAAGGGACATTTAAACCAGTCAAGAAGTCCAGAAGACTTCATGGTTTTAAATTTATACCTCCAAATGATATTACATGCCAATAACTTCCAAATATCCAGCTTTGATCTATTCGTTGAGCTTTTGCAATCATTTCTGGCTAGCGAGTCATCCTTCACTTGGATATTTAATAGGCACTTCAAACTCAGTATGTCCAAAACAGAACACACTACTTTCCCCTTTAAAATGGCTCCTCCTCCTATATTCTCTTTCATGGTATATAAGATTCATCCAGTATCTAACCAAGAAATCTAACTCATTTTTGATTCTTCCCTCTCACCATCCCTCCATATCCATTCACTAAATTCTGTCCATTTGCTCTCTTAAAACATTTCCTAAATTAATATCCCCTTCTTTATCTTTGCTACTTCCACTCTGGACCTCATTATCTCTGGCCTGTACTTTTATAATAGCCTCTTTCCTAATGACTCAGATACTAATTCTGGCCCCTCAATCTTTCTCCATTAGGCAGCCAAGGATGATCTAATATATGAATGTGATCATTTCACTATCCTCCTTAAAATTGTTTTTGGACCCACGTAAGAAAAATCCTCTTCATCAGTGGCACAGGATACCTTCTTTAACTTGGCCCATACTGATAACAGCCTACTCCTTACTGTTTAGGTCTTTGAACCTTATTTTATTTTTAATTTGCTTTTTCCTTTATTTTCCCTTAAGATTTTATTTTATGTAATCTCTATACCCAACGTGGGGCTCAAACTTACAACCCTGAGATCAAGAGTCGCATGCTCCACCAACTGAGCCAGACAGAAGCCCTTGATCTTTGAACTTTGTACTCTGGAATACCAAACAGCTTTTAATTTCCTGCACATCCTATACTGTATCATTCCATTGTGTCTTTGTGCACTTCCTGTGACCTTTTGCTTGGATCTTGCTTAGCCTTCAACACTCAACTTGGACATTAACAATATCTTCCTTAAATCTCCCAAATGGGATAAATGCCTTTCCTTAATACTTCTATGGTATTATCTTTATCACTGCTTTAACACCACATATTTTAATTATCTATTTAAATATCTGCCTCCTTAACTAAATTATAAATTTGTTAAAGATCCGTTATCCAGCATAGTGTGTCTGATGCACAGGTGTTAAATATTTTTTAGAGTCAAACTGCATTATTTCTTAGATTGATTCCAATTTTTCCATAGTTATAAATAATACTGCAATAAATGGCTTTGTGGCCATTTATTATAAATATAATAAACGGCAAATGACATTTAAATTTTTTTTTTTTCCCCCTGGAGTGCCTGGGTGGTTCGGTCAGTTAAGCATCTGACTGTTGATCTCAGTACAGTCTTGATCTCAAGGTCATGAGTTCAAGTCCAGAACTGGGTTCCACACTGGGTGTGGAGCCTACTTAAAAAAAGTTTGGTTTTTTTTTTTCCTTATAACAGATGTTAGATGAAAGATTACTGGATCTCAACATATGAACAGTTCTTATAACTTTTTAATAATTCATGTATGTTATTTTTAATACTTGAGACCAAGAGGCAACTGGTCAAGAATTTTTACCATATAAATTCACATTTGGAACTTTTCTCACGACATTTTACTAATATGCTTTACTTTATGCCAATAATTAGTGCCCTTAAAAGTAAGAATTAATAATCAACTTTTGTAGTTACCATAACTAATATTCTACCTATAGACTGGTCTCAATGACACTAGGTTTAGACTATGTAATTAGTTTAATTTAGACAATTAAAATGTAACTGAGACTTTCTAAAAGATATAGATATATCAGTTGACACTGCTAGAACATCAATACCTTCCTACCATTGGAGGGGGGAAAAGCAATCTACTAAATTTTTGAAAATTGACGGAAAGAAATCACAGTATTAAATAAACTTATCAAACATGGAAGTTTTCATGAAGCATTCCCATTCAATGGTAAAGCAAAGGTAACATCCAGCTATATTTTCAACATATAAAAGTTACTTGTGTAATGCTGCAAATCAGGGACTGGCAAACTACGGCTAAGGACCAAATTCAGTCCACTAAGGACTTTTGTAAATAAGGTTTTGTTGGAACCCAGTCATCTCATTTTTTTACATATTGTCTATGGCTGCTGTCACACTACAACTGCAGAGCTGAGTAGTCATAAGAGACCATATGGCCACAAAGTCTTAAATATTTACTATCTGGCTCTCTACAGAAAAAGTCTGACAACAACTACTGTAGATTATTAGAAAAGAGAACTCTTTACTATTGTCATTAAAAAATGTTTATACTGAAGAAAATAAATATGTATGTCCATGATTTGTATTCAGTATCCTACTTTTTCTTATTTCTTTGGTGATTCTTCTACTTGATGGTATTCATTCAAACCCACTCCTGTCCCCAGTCTGCCTTCATCAAAGATTCCAAGCTCTCCTTTTTGGTATCTTCTGTTTATAGTTAGCAATAATAAATCTCTACTGAGCTGGTCAAATAATAATGTAAACAGTTTCACAAATTAAAAGAAAAAAAGACATAAAATGGTAGAGAAGTAACAAAAATTCATAGTTTGTGCATGGGGGAGTTGGGGGACGGTTGTTAATAACTGAGAGTGTTGAAAAGAACGGATGACAATGTGATTAAAACAACCAGGTAAGCGTTTTAGGAAGAATAAAAGAAAGAAACAAACAAAAAAGTAAATAAAGAAAGTAAATAGTAAAATCAAATTATTTAAGAAATAGAGAAAATTAGCACATTTAAAAAGTATAAAATCTTTTAGCACCACTCCTTTAAGAAAGCCTTCTATTTACCTATCCAAACAGGCAAATAGTCCAGACTTTCCTCCTACAGCACAAAGTACTTTGGGAGCACAGCGAGGTCGTGTCATCAGGACAGTCTGATGAGAGAGTCTATGTTCAGGCATAAAGTGGTACTTTAGGGCTTCATTCAAAAGATGTTTACAAGTGCGATCATCACGAATAAGATGATTTGCTTCATATAGTCTAGTGAGAAACTTAACACTCAGCAATGGTAATCTCACACTATTAAGTAGCTGTGCTAAGTATTTCTGACGTTCTTGTACATCGTACTTGATCCAAGACTCAAGTGCATAAAAAACAGTCTCTTCGGTAGCTACATTCAAACAGTCATTGGAAACAATTTCATCCAAATCAGCATGTGTAAGTTCAAAAAACTCTTCAGTCTGGCAAACAGCTTCAAAATTCTGGCATATGTATTTAGTAGCTGCCAAATAAAGGTCATGACAACCGTATGTCTCTGCAAAACGAGAAATTCCGATACAATTACCAGGATCAAGCTGGCTTTCAAGAAATGCACAACATTCCTTCAGGACAAGTTTTATCTGGAGTAGGTTTGCTGCTGGAAGGAGAGATTCAACTGTGTCCTGTGAAATAAAAACAGTTCCTGTATAGGCATACTCCACAATGGCCTGGAGAGCAGTTTCATCAATGCACTGAAACTCAACCTCACTGTTCTCTTTTTCAGAAAGGTTTCCAGTAAACATAGCTTTGAAATATGGACTGATGCTGGCAAGTACCACTTTGTGAGCATGGATTTTAACATCACCGACACGAAGAATGATGTCACAGAGCTCGTGATGTTGACGAAGAAGATTCAAGCCCTGCAGAAGTTGTTCAGAATGCAAGTGGGTTAAGTTAGCAAGCATGTAGGTCGGGGATGTGTGGTCCATCTGCAGAAAAAGAAAAAGCATAGTTACTTCAAAATAATCTTGCCCGTATGACTCCCTTTTCAAATAGTACAAAATAAATGAAATTTGTTGTTTATTGGCCTGTCTGTTGTTTTTTTTTTTTTTTAGAGTAAAGATTTTATTTATTTATTTGACAGAGAGAGAGATCACAAGTAGGCAGAGAGGCAGGCAGAGAGAGAGAGGGGGAAGCAGGCTCCCCGCTGAGCAGAGAGCCCGATGCGGGGCTCGATCCCAGGACCCTGAGATCATGACCTGAGCCGAAGGCAGAGGCCTAACGCACTGAGCCACCCAGGTGCCCCTGTTTGTTAGTTTTTAAATACTTTACACTAAATACTAGACCGAGACTTTTAGCAATCACATAATTAACAATCATATAATTCAATTCCTATATTATAGATACTAGGAAACAAAGGCCCAAAGGCCCAATGGCCACAAAAGTGATATGCCCCAAACCACAAATGTCTCCTGACAATGGACTTTTAGACTGGAACTCTACTAACTCCTCTGTTTCCCTTCATTAAATTCAAGTCTGAGTTACCACTGAAACAAAATGGAAATGTGAAAAAAATTTTGCCTAAAGGAAAATGAGTTTTGAAACAATGCTAAAAATTCTTTGGCTATTTTCTCAATAATAACACCAATGCCTGCCAAAAGATGCTTTACTTGGAAAGAAATTTCATATTAACTCACACACTTTACCCAAAGACTTAGTAATTACTTTAATAAAGGGTGCTGAATTTAACAAAAGTATTACTATCAACAAATTCAATGACAAACAAAAAATTCATGTGAACACAATCTGATGCTCTACAATGAGGGCAGTTAGGCTCACTTACTCATCTAGACATCATCTACTCAACTCTTCAACATAACTTCAGATCATAGCCAACCAATCTTTTTGTCACTTCGTACATCTGAAGATGAAAAAGAATAAAAAATAGGAGAAAAGAGATGAGAGAAAAAAAGAAGAAAAGGAAGGAACAGGGATTATGGTAGGCTGAATAATGGCTCCACCAAAAAAGATGTCATTAAAACAAAAAACTTCTGCTCTGAGGAAGACAATGTCAAGAGAACAAGAGGACAAAACATGCCTTGGGAGAAAATATCTTCAAAAGACACATCTGATAAAGAACTGTTATTCAATGGATACAGAAGATGTGGTATATATATATATATATATATATATATATATATAATGGAACAGTACTCAAAACGAATGAAATTTTGCCCTTTGCAATGATGTGGATGGAACTAGAGGGTATTATGTTAAGCAAAATAAGTCAGCCAGAGGTTTCATTTGTCTGAAGAATTTAAGAAACAAAACAGATGAACATAGGGGAAGGGAAGGAAAAATAAAATAATATGAAAATAGAGGGGCAAACCATAAGAGACAGTGAACTCTAGGAAACAAAATGAGGGTTATTGAAGGGGAGCTGGTTGAAGGGAAGGGGTAATTGCGTGATGGGCCTTAAGGAGGGCACTTGATGTAATGAGCACTGGGTGTTATATACAACTGATGAATCACTAAATTCTACCTCTGAAATGAATAATATAGTATATGTTAATTAAATTGAATTTAAATAAAGAATTTTTAGAAAAAGAACTGTTATTCAGAAAAAATTACTCAAAATTCAACAATATAAAAATGAACAACCTGGGGCACCTGGGTGGCTCAGTCATTAAGCGTCTGCCTTCAGCTCAGGTCATGATCCCAGGGTCCTGGGATTGAGCCCCCTGTCGGGCTCCTTGCTCTACAGGATGCCTGCTTCTCTCTCTCCTACTCCCATTGCTTGTGTTCCCTTTCTAGCTGTCTCTCTCTGTTAAATAAATAAAATCTTAAAAAAAAAAAAAAAAGAACAACCTGATTAAATAGGAATCATATAGTGACAGATACTATCAAACTAAGTTTTGTATATTCAAGCCTGATTAAAAAACATCTAACCAGAGAAGATAAACAGATGGCAAGAAGCAAAAGAAAAGATGTTAGAGAGAACTGCATATTAAAACAAGAATGAGATTCTACTCCACACATATTAGAATGGTCAAAATCCATAACACTGTGGATACGAATTCCTGGATAGAATATGGGGCAAGAGGAACTATCATTATGGCTTGTGGGAATGCAAAATGGTACAACTACTTTAGAAGACACTTCAATGGCTTCTTATAAAACTAAACATACTCTTACCATACAATCCAGCCACTGCCCTCTGTTGTTTATTCAAATGAACTGAAAACTTACGTCCACACAAAAACTGTACATGTATGCTAACAGCAGCTTTATTCGTAAGTGCTAACACTTGGAAACAACTAGGATGTCCTTCAGTTTGTGAATGGATAAACTGTGGTACATCAAACAATGGGATATTATTCAGTGCCCAAAGAAATGCTTCCTACCAAGCCATGAAAAAACATACAGAAGACCTAAATGCATATTGCCAAGTGAAAGAAGCCAATCTGAAAAGGCCCCATACTGCATAATTCCAATTATATGACATTCTGGAAAGGCCAAAACTATGGAGATGATAAAAAGATCAATGACTGCTAGAGGTTAGAAAGAAGGGAGGGATGAATAGGTGAAGCACGTAGGATTTTTTTAGGGCAGTGAAATTACTCTGTGTGATACTATAATGGTAGATATGTGCCATTATACATTTGTCCAAATCCATGAACGTACAACACCAAGAGTGAATCCTAAGGTAAATTATGGACTTTGGGTGATAATGATCTGTCAATGTAGGTAGTTAACAAATGTCCACTTTGGTGGGGATGTTGATAATGGGGGATAGTATGCATATGCTGGGGCAGGGTGTATATGGGAAATCTCTGTACATTCCTCTCAATTCTGCTGTGAATCTAAAACTGCTTTTAAATGATAGTCTTTAAAGAATAAGATTAAAAAGACACCTAAGCTACTTTATAAGCTCACAGCTCTCCTAGACTAAGTAATAATGTTCCAAGATACATAAAAGAATCTGTAAATGAAATCCCTGAATTACTGCCAGGACCGCAAGACTGGAGACTGTTTTCAAAGATAAGACCGTAAATTCTACAAACATTTTGGTAAGGTTAATGTTAATTTCAGATAACATTTTAAAATAACTGTTTGATATGTGAATACCTAGAAGAGGATATAGTGACCTCTAGGACTAGGATAGATGGAGCTAATAATAAGACATGTGTTACAGACTAATCTTGTTTTTTTATTTGATCTATTTAGAAGACTCGGAGATCAAGAAAATACACCTGATGTCTGTAAAGAATTTTACAATGACTTTCATGATTTTCTTGACAGTAAAACTAAAAAATATAAGCTAGTTCAGTTAGTTAAATCAGCAACACTAGTGCATACTACTTAACGGAATGAGGTCTACCTGGAGGAAGGTTTCTAGAGTAAGCTCTAAGGCCAAAATGAAGATACTTGGACATGCCCTTCACCTCTACAGATGACATGAAGCTTCCAAAGAGAGCAAAATCATTGGTTAACAAATGAAGCATCCAAAAGACCGGATATCTAACAAGAAGAAATTTAAGAGGGATAAATATTAAGATTCCAAAGTGGATTTCAAAACAACTACATAAGAATAGCTTAAGAGAGAAAAGACTCAACTGTAGGATGTGTTTAAAGGGCTCAGAGATTTTAATTGCAGTATTATTTTAGTATACTAAGCTTAGGTAGGCTTAAGTTGCAATAATAAAACTATAATATGCAGAACTAGAGGAGATATTCTCACTTTGTTTTGCATATGTCACACCACATCTGGAGTACAGATTCTTAAAAGGGAGCAGAACAAAGTATAACATGATGAAGAGGGGAAATTCAAATCATGTCTTACGGGTAATGGAACTGAGGATGTTGAGTATTAAGAGAAGGAAATCTGAGAGGGTTATTATATGAAAAACCTAAAAGTTATTCAATAATAATAATAATAATATAATGTAGGGCTGCTTTGAGGATTAAATAAATTTATACATATAAAGTGCTTAGAATAGCATTTATCAGTAAGTTATTGTATTACTAGTGAATTTCTAAAGTGTCTACATAAGAGGTATTCTGCTTTCTGTATTGCACCATCTCTTACTACCAGGTAAGAAATCCACTCTGGGGGCGCCTGGGTGGCTCAGTGGATTAAAGCCTCTGCCTCCGGGTCATGTCTCAGGGTCATGGGATCGAGCCTCGAATCGGGCTCTCTGCTCAGCAGGGAGCCTGCTTCCCCCTTTCTCTCTGCCTGCCTCCCTGCCTACTTGTGATCTCTGTCAAATAAATAAATAAAATCTTTAAAAAAAAAAATCCATCCTGTACCACTGACATCCTAAGCCCCACAAACTACTGCAGAATCGTTGATTTTTAAATCAAGTTAATGAGTTATTGATTTGTTTTTACACAAATATGAATCATATAGTGACAGATCCTTATATTAAACTAAGTTTTATGTATTCAAGACTGATAAATTACCATTAACATATGATATAAAGGCACAATACTGATTTGTAAAAATTCACACACATAAATGTACACACAAAACATACACACCTATGTGTGTTTATGTGTGTGTATGTATATCTCAAATATCCATATATGCAGGACAGTATGATTTTAAGAGACTGGGCTCAGGAATCAGGGTCCTAGGGTTATAACATTGTCTTTACTATTTATACTAGCTATGTGACCTTGGGAAAGTACCTGATCTTAAAGTCTCAGTTTTCTCATGGAGTGCCTGGGTGGCTCAGTGGGTTAAGCCTCCGCCTTTGGCTCAGGTCATGATCTCAGGGTCCTGGGATGGAGCCTCACATCGGGCTCTCTGCTCAGCAGGGAGTGTGCTTCCCCTTCTCTCTGCCTGCCTCTCTGCCTACTTGTGATTTCTCTCTGTCAAATAAATCAATAAAATCTTTAAAAAAAAAGTCTCAGTTTTCTCATCTGTAAAACAGATAAAACAGTACACATAAGAACTCAATAGCTGTTAGAGGCTGTTTACTATTATATCATCATCCTCAAAAACGCTTGGTTTTTGCCAGCTACCATATGTGACTTCCTTTCATGGTTACTAAAAAAGAAATGAAGCTTACTTACAAGTAAACTAACATAATCAAAGCCTGGCTAGTTTGACCAGAAAAGATATGACAAGCCACCTTTAAATTTTGAGAGTTTACTAGTTATAGACAATGAAAAGAAGAGTAAACCAAAGACTAAGTTTCCTGAATCCTTGTCCCACACACCAAAAAGGACAATACCAAAACAAAAAGGGCTAGATGAAGGCAACACAAGTTGTGAAGAACCCAAACTATATTGCAGCTAAGCAGTTTTGTATTCTGCAGCTCTACTCTTTGGGGTGAGGGTGGGGCATGAAAGCCCCACATCTCATCATAATCAGGGAATTGAGATTCTGTCCCATGTCAGAATCTTGGGAGTTATACGGGGTCAAGTGGGAGATGGCCTTGTAGCCACTCCTTAAAGGCCTTCCAACTCCCTTTGTTTCAGGAGAATCACAAGGTGCTTCAATACTCGGAAAAGCTGTGGTCCCAGGATCCAAGATTTGCCTAGATGGCCCTATACAAGGTTATAATGAAGGTCATAATGAAGCTGCCTTCCTACACTTATACCCTCTATAGTATTTCTTTTTTATCCTTTATACTTTCTGAGTATCCCCCCAAAATAATAAAATGATCAAAGTTTTAAAAACCACTCAAAGAAAGGGTATTAGTAAAGATGAATTTGTAAAAGAACATCCATACATACTTCTTTACATCACTGGACAGAATACAAATGACACACTGTTCACTCCCTTTAAGAAATATTGAGAGGGGCACCTGGGTGGCTCAGTGGGTTAAGCCTCTGCCTTCGGCTCAGGTCATGATCCCGGGGTTCTGGGATCGAGCCCCACATTGGGCTCTCTGCTCAGCGGGGAGCCTGCTTCCCCCTCTCTCTCTGCCTGCCTCTCTGCCTACTTGTGATCTCTGTCAAATAAACAAATAAAATCTTAAAAAACAAAAAAGAAATATTGAGAATAGTATTTTATTTGTTTATTTGACAGGCAGAGATCACAAGTAGTCAGAGAGGCAGGCAGAGAGAGGAAGGGAAGCAGGCTCCCTGCTGAGCAGACAGCCTGATGCGGGGCTCAATCCCAGAACCCCGGGATCATGACCTGAGCCGAAAGCAGAGGCTTTAACCCACTGAGCCACCCAGGCACCCCAGAAATATTGAGAATAGGGAAGGAGTCCAAAATGCAGAGGAATAGGAGACCTGAATTTCTTCTGGTCCCAGCAATTCAGCTAAACAGCTATCAAATCATTCTGAGTATCTGCAAACTCAACCGGAGATTGAAGAAAAGAATAGGTGTAACTCTACAAATAGAAAAGTGACCATTTTCTACAAGGTAGAAGGTGACCATTTTCTACAAGGTAGAGAAGTGAATCTGAGGCGATATATGGGAAGAAAGACTGCAGGGGGAGGGAGCCTCCATCAGCCAGCTACCAGCAAGTGATAAAGCAGCAGAGCACAAAAACAAAATGTTTAGAAGTCTGTTTTAGTGAGGGAGGTGGCTCAGGCTGCTAAGCAGGGACGAAATCCTAGCTGGGGCAGTGTGGTCTCAGGATCCTCGGGGTCACAGGAAGCAGGGGTGCCTAATTGTGGCAGGTTCCCAGACATCAGAGGGGGGAGGCCGGCTACAAGAGTCCAGGAGTGGACTCTCACCTTGGGGTTGCCATGGACTGTGATCTTCAGCACGGAGGGGATTGCTCTCTAAGCAGGGGCCCAACAAGCAGCAGAACCAGGGAGACGCTCCCTTCTTCCCCCGGAGAGGAGTACTGTGGGAGCGTGCCACAGAAGCCTGCACAGTTTGGAGACTCCAAACTGGGTCATGTGCCTGAGATAAAAACATTCAGTCACGGGCTGGGTGAGCACAGAGTGCTGCTGGAGACCAGGGAGACAGAAGTGACTGACTGCTTTTCTCTGAGGACTCACAGAGGAGTGGGGCCTGAGCTTTTACCTCCCCAGCTGGAGACTGGGAGGTGGCCATATTTATTCCCGTCCTCTAAAGCTGTGAGGAAAGCCTTCAGGGAACAAAAGCCACATACAGCAAACCAGAGGAGATTCCTTAGCCTGGCCCCCTGGCAAGGGCAGTGCAATTCCGCCTCGGGCAAATACACTTGAGAATCAAAGCAACAGGCCATTCCCCCAAAAGATCAGCAAGAATATCCAGCTAAGACCAAGTTTAACAATCAATGAGGTGCTCACTTGGGCAGCACATATACTAACAATCAATGAGAACTGCAAAACTCTAACACTAGGGGAATACAGCACAAAGAACTCATGGCTTTTATTTTCAGGATTCTTTAGTCTTTCTACTTTAATTTTTAAATTTTTCTTTATTTTTTTAAATTTCTTCTTTCCCTTTTCAACCAATTTCTTATTTTATCAACTCCTTTTTAAAATCTTTTTAAAATTTTCATTTTGACAGTTACATTCTATCCTTTCAATGTATTTAATTTTATTTTTATATATAGAATTTTTTCTTTCTTTATAGTTTTGAGATTCAGTTTCCTCTAAAACTGACTAAATATACTCAGGACATAGCAGATGGCTCTGTTCTATTCACCTGTTTGTTTAGATCCTTTCCTTTTTTGTTTTTCTTGTTTTTTTTTCTTTTGTTTTTTCTTGTCTTTTAATTTCCAATTTTACAGTTACATTCTACTTTTTCATGTATTTAATTTTATTTTTATACATACATAAGTTTTTCTTCCTTTACAATTTTGGGACCTAGTTTTCTATAAAACAGACCAAAATACAGACAGAAGCCAGTATATTGCTCTATTCTGCACATCTGTCTGATTATAGTGTTTTTTTTTTCCTTTTCTTCCCTCCCCCACCACCCTGCCACCAGTATCAGGTCTCTTCTGATTTGTTTAGTGTATATTTCTCTGGGGTTGTTGTTGCGATTTTAGCATTTTGTTCTCTTGTTCATCTATTCTTCCCTGGACAGAATGACAAGACAGAAAAACTCACCTCAAAAAAGAGGACGAGAGGCAGTACTGACTGCCAGGGACCTTATAAATATGGATATTAGAAAGATGTTGGAACTAGAGTTCAGAATAACGATTATAAAGATACTAGCTGGGCCTGTGATGCCTGGGTGGCTCAGTCCGTTAAGTGTCTGCTTTCCACTCAGGTCATGAATCCAGGGTCCTGGGATCAAGTCCCACATTGGGCTCCTTGCTCATTAAGAAGCCTGTTTCTTCCTCTGCCTGCCGCTCCCCCCTGCTTGTACTCTCTTTCTCTGACAAATATATAAATAAAATCTTAAAAAAAAAAAAAAAGATACTGGCGGGACTTGAAAAAAGCATAGAAGACACTAGAGAATCCCTTTCTGAAGAAATAAAAGAACTAAAATTTAACCAAGTCGAAATCAAAAAGACTTTTAATGAGATGCAATAAAAAATGGAGCAGAAGAGAGAATCAGAGATACAGAAGACCAAACAATGGAGAATAAAGAACCTGAGAAAAAGAGAGAGAAAAAGAACCAGATCACAAAAGGAAAATCTGAGAGACAAGTGAAACCATAAAATGGAACAATATTAGAATAACCGGGATCCCAGAAAAGGAGGAAAAGAGAGTAAAGGGCAGAAAGTAGAATTTCCCTAATCTGGGGAAGGAAACAGGCATCAATATCCAGGGGGCATAGTAAAATCACAATCAGTAAAAATAGGTCGACACCCCAACATATAATAGTGAAACTTACAAATCTCAAAGACAAAGAGAAAATCCGGAAAGTAGCTAGGGACAAGAGATTGGTAACCTACAAGGGCAGAAACATTAGATTGGCAGCAGACCTATTCATGGAGCTGTGGCAGGCCAGAAAGGACTGGCATGTTACATTCAGGGTGCTAAATGAGAAAAAATATGCAGCCAAGAATACTTTATCCAGGTAGGATGTCATTCAAAAAGGAGTGACAAAAAACTTCCAGTACAAACAGAAACTAAAAGAATTTATGACCACTAAACCAGCCCTATAAGAAACACTAAAAGGGGTCCTCTAAGTAAAGAGAGAGCCCCAAAATAACAAAGATCAGAAAGAAACAGAGAAGATATAAAGTAACAGCCATTTTACAGGCAATACAATGGCACTAAATTCATGTTTCAATAGTTACTCTGAATGTAATTGGCCAAATACCCCTATCAAAAGACACAGGGTATCAGGCTGGATAAAAAAACAAGACCCATCAATATGCTGTCTGCAAGAGAATAATTTTTGACCCAAAGACACCTCCAGATTTAAACCGAGGGGGTGGAAAGCCATTTATCATGCTAATGGACCTCAAAAGAAAGCTGCGGTGGCAAGCCTCGTATCAGTCAAAGTAGATTTTAAACCAAACACTGTAATAAGAGATAAGGGAGAACACAATATCATTTTTTTTTTAAAGATTTTTTATTTATTTATTTGACAGATCACAAGTAGGCAGAGAGGCAGGCAGAGAGAGGAGGAAGCAGGCTCCCCACTGAGCAGAGAGCCCGATGCGGGGCTCGATCCCAGGACGCTGGGATCATGACCCGAGCCGAAGGCAGAGGCTTAAACCACTGAGCCACCCAGGCGCCCCAGAACACAATATCATAATTAAAGTGTCTATCCAACAAGAAGATCTAACAATTTTAAATATTTATGCCCCTAACTTGGGAGCAGCCAATTATATAAGCCAATTAATAACAAAATCAAAGAAACACATCGACAATAATACAGTATTAGTAGGGGACTTTAACACTCCCCTCCTGGCAATGGACAGATCATCTAAGCATAAGATCAACTAAGATATAAGGCCTTTATTTCTTTTTTTTTTTTTTTTTTCAGCATAACAGTATTCATTGTTTTTTCACCACACCCAGTGCTCCATGCAATCTGTGCCCTCCCTAATACCCACCACCTGGTTCCCCCAATCTCCCACCCTCTTATTTTTTTTTAAAGATTTATTTATTTATTTATTTGACAGACAGAGATCACAAGTAGGCAGAGAGGCAGGCAGAGAGAGAGGAGGAAGCAGGCTCCCTGCTGAGCAGAGAGCCCGATGTGGGACTCAATCCCAGGACCCTGAGATCATGACCTGAGCCAAAGGCAGAGGCTTATTAACCCACTGAGCCACCCAGGTGCCCCTAGGATATAAGGGCTTTAAATGACACACTGGACCAGATAGGCTTCACAGATCTATTCAGAACAGTCTATCCCAAAGCAAGAGAATACATATTCTTCTCGAGTGCACATGGAACATTCCCCAGAATAGATCACATCCTAGGTCACAAATCAGGTCCCAACCAGTACTAAAAGACTGGGATCATTTCCTGCATGTTTTCAGATCACAGCGTTTTGAAAGTGGAACTCAATCACAAGAACAAAACTGGAAAGAACTCAAATACATGGAGGATAAAGAGCATCCTATTAAGAAATGAATGGGTCAACTAGGAAGTTAAAGAAGAATTAAAAAAATTCATGGAAACAAATGAAAATGAAAACACAATAGTTCAAAATCTTTGAGATGCAGCAAAGGTGGTCCTAAGAGGAGAGCTTATAGCACTACAAGCCTTTCTCAAGAAATAAGAAAGGTCTCAAATATACAACCTAACCCTATACCTAAAGGAACTGAGAAAGAACAGCATAGAAACCCTAAACACAACAGGAGAAGAGAAATAATAAAGATTAGAGCAGTAGTCAATGAAACAGAAACTGAAGAACAATAAAACAAATCAACATACTGGGAGCTGGTTCTTTGAAAAAATTAGTAAGACTGATAAACTCCTGGTCAGACTTACCAAAAAGAAAAGAGGAAGGACCCAAATAAATAAAATCATGAATGAAAGCGGAGAGATCAAAACCAACACCAAAGAAATATAAACAATTATAAGAACATATTATGAGCAACTATATGCCAACAAATTAGGCAGTCTGAGGAAATGGATGCATTCCTAGAGACATATAAACCACCAAAAGTGAACCAGGAAGAAACAGAAAACCTAAACAGATCATAACTAGCAAGGAAACTGAAGCAATAATCAAAAATCTCCCAACAGGGGTGCCTGGGTGGCTCAGTTGTTAAGCGTCTGCTTTTGGCTCAGGTCATGATCCCAGGGTGCTGGGATCAAGCCCCGCATCAGGCTCCCTGCTCAGTAGAAAGCCTGCTTCTCCCACTTCCACTCCCCCCTGCTTCTGTCCACCCCCCACCCCCGTCAAATAAATAAATAAATAATCTTTAAAAAAAAAAAAAAAATCTCCGAACAAATAGGAGCCTAGGGCCAGATGGCTTCCCAGGGGAATTCTACCAAATATTTAAAGAAGTAATACCTATTCTTCTGAAGATATTTCAAAAAATCAAAATAGAAAACTCCCAAACTCTTTCTATGAGGCATTACCTTGATCCCCAAATCAGACAAAGACCCCACCAAAAAGGAGAATCACAGACCAATATCCCTAATGAACATGGATGCAAACATTCTCACCAAAATACCAGCCAATAGGATCTAACAGTACATTCAAAGGATTATTCACCACGACCAAGCAGGATTTATTCCTGGGCTCCAAGGTTGGTTCAACATCTATAAATCAATCAGTGTGATACACTACATAAATAAATAAATAAAAGAAAGGACAAGAATCATATAATCTTCTCAATAGACTCAGAAAAAGCATTTGACAAGGTACAGCATCCCTTCTTGTTTAAAACTCCTTATAGTGTAGGGATAGAGGGTACATACCTCAGTATCATAAAAGTCATCTACGAAAAACCCACAGGGAATATCATTCTCAATGGGAAAAAACTGAGAGCTTTTCCCCTAAGGTCAGGAACACGGCAGGCATGTCTACTCTCACCACTGTTCAACATAGTACTTGAAGTCCTAGCCTCAGCAATCAGACAACAACAACAACAAAAAAATAAAAGGCATCCAAATCGGCAAGGAAAAACTCTCACTCTTTCCAGATGACATGATACTCTAATGTGGAAAACCCAAAAGACTCCATCGCAAAATTGTCAGAACTCATACGGGAATTCAGCAAAGTGGCAGGATACAAAATCAATGCATAGAAATCAGTTGCATTTCTATACATCAACTACACCAACAAAAAGACAGAAGAAAGAGAAATTAAGGAGTCAATCCCATTTACAACTGCACCCAAAACTGTAAGATACTTAGGAATAAACCTAGCCAAAGAGGCAAAGGAACTGTATTCAGAATATAGACTCTTCATAAAAGAAATAGAGGAAGAGACAATGAAATGGAAAAACGTTCATGCTCAAGAATTGGAAGAACAAATATTGTTAAAATATCTATGCTACCTACAGCAATCTATGCATTCAATGCAGTCCCTATCAAAATACCATCAACTTCTTGCACAGAAATGGAACAAAATCTTAAAATTTATATGGAATCAGAAAAGACCCTGAATAGCATAAGTAATGTTGAAAAAGAAAACCAAAACTGGTGGCATCACAATTCTGGACTCCAAGCTCTATTACAAAGCTGTAATCATTAAGACAGTATGGTACTGGCACATTAACAGACCCACTGATCAAGAGAACAGAACAGAGAACCCAGAAGTGGACCCTCAACTCTATGGTCAACTAATCTTCGACAAAGCAAGAAAGAATATCTAATGGAAAAAAGACAGTCTCGTCAACAAATGGTGTTGGGAAAAGTAGAAAATCACATGCAGAAGACTGAAACTGTATCACTTCCTTAAACTAGACATGAAAATAGACTCAAAATGGATGAAAGACCTCAATGTGAGCCAGGAAACCATCAAAATTCTTGACAAGAACACAGGCAGCAACCTCTTTGACCTCAGCCACAGGAACTTCTTGCTAGAAGAAGAAAGGTAAGGGAAACAAAGGCAAAAATGAACTATTAGGACTTCATTAAGATGAAAAGCTTCTGCACAGCAAAGGAAACAGTTGATAAAACCAAAAGACAGCTGACAGAACAGAAGAAGAAATTTGCAAATGAAATATCAGATAAAGGGCCAGTATCCCAAAATCAAACTTGTTTGATAAAGAACTTATCAAACTCAACACCCAAAGAATAATCCAATCAAGAAATGGGCAGAAGAGAGGCGCCTGGGTGGCTCAGTGGGTTAAGCCTCTGCCTTCAGCTCAGGTCATGATCTCGGGGTCCTGGGATCGAGCCCCGCATCAGGCTCTCTGCTTGGCGGGGAGCCTGCTTCCCCTTCTCTCTCTGCCTGCCTCTCTGCCTACTTGTGATTTCTCTCTCTCTGTCAAATAAATAAATAAAATCTTTAAAAAAAAAAAAAAAGAAATGGGCAGAAGACATGAACAGACATTTCTTCAAAGACATTCAAATGGACAAGAGACATATGAGAAAGTGCTCAACATCACTCATCATCAGGCAAATACAAACCAAACCACAATGAGATACCACCTCATACCAGTCAGAATGGCTAAAATTGACAAATCAGGAAATGACAGAGATGGTGAAGATGCAGAGAAAGGGGACTCCTCCTACAGTTGGTAGGAATACAAGCTGGTGCAGCCACTCTCGAAAACGGTATGGCGGTTCCTCACAAAGTTGAAAACAGAGCTATCCTAGGACCCAGCAATCACACTACTGGGTATTTACCCTAAAGATACAAATGTAGTGAACTGAAGGGACATGTGCACCCCAAATGTTTATAGCAGCAATGTCCACAACAGCCAAACTATGGAAAGAGCCTAGATGTCCCCTGGGACATGAATGGATAAAGAAGATGTGATACACACCAAACACACACACACACACACACACACACACACACACACACACACACACGGAATATTATGCAGCCATAAAAAATGAACTCTTGCCATTTGCAAGACATGGATGGAACTAGAGGGTATTATGCTAAGCAAGATAAATCAATCAGAGAAAGATAATTATCAAATGATCTCACTGATGTGTGGAATTTAAGAAACAAGGCAGAGGATCACAGGGGAAGAGAGGAAAAAATCAAACAAGACAAAACCAGAGAGGGAGACAAACCATAAGAGACTCTTAACCATAGGAAACAAACTGAGGGTTGATGGATGGGAGGAGGAGTGAAGGGATGGGGAAACTGGGTGACAGACATTGTGGAGGGCATGTATTGCAATGAGCACTGGGTATTATATAAATATGGCTGATGAATCATAGGCCTTTATCCCTGAAACAAATAACAGATTATATGGTAATTAATTGAATTTGAATAAAATTTTAAGTAAAAGAAATATTGAGAATAAGGCTTAAGTAAAGAGATAATACTCTGAATGCTTAACTGAAACAACTCAAACTAAAAACTGCAAAATGTCAAGGTAAACACAGGGACTTAAAATGAATTACACTGGAGGTTTGTCATAACATCATTCTTAAAATTTTTAATTTGACCCCTTTTATCTCTGAAGAAATCTCACTTAAAGTCACAAAACTTCAACTTTTTTTAGAAGCTTTAAAACAATGGTTCTCAAAATATGATCCTTGTACCACCAGCATCTGCATCACCTGGGACCTGCAAGGGATGCAAATCCTTGAGCCCAGCCACATATCTAAGAAATCAGAAACTACATAGACAGGGAGGGGCAGCAACATGTTTTAAGCCCTCCAGGCAATTGACATGCATGCTAATGTTTGAGAACCAGTTCAGATATTGTCAGCACAAGTGTAACTGCTAAAAAATTATCCTACATCATACTATAACTCCTTCAAAATTATGAATTACAACTGTGACTATATTTGGTTCAGCTATTTACCTCTAAATGGCTAAAAGTAACTCAAAGAAGCAATAACTTCTAATTTTTAAAACCTCACCTTTGACAGTTTACATTGAGAATTTCATCACAGTAACAACCTTGTGCAGAAGGAAAAGAAAGTATCATAGCAAACAGGAAAGAAAAGTGAGCAAATTATGAATTTTAGAACCAGACAGATGTGAGTTCAAGTCTATATTTAAGTAATTAATAGCACTATACTTTGGGAAAATTACGTATTCCTGACTTGAATTTTGTCACCTGTAAAATTTGTTGTGGATTAAATAGAATGTTTGGTTTGAAGAAACAGACCAATCGAGAAGAATCAGAATAGAGAAATATATCACCTAGCATATACAAATTTAGCTTATGATAAAGGCAGTACCTCAAAATCAATGAGGAAAACAGGGATTTTAAATAAACATATTAGAATAACTAAGTAGCCTTATAAAAATAGATAAAATTAGATTTCTTCCATAAAACTACACCAGGATAAATTCCTAATGGATCAGAGGTATAAATGTAAAAAAATAAAATAATACAACATATTTTATTAAAATAACAGGGTGAATTCCTCTCTAACCAAGATTAGAAATAATTTCTTAACTATGATACAAAACCCAGAAGCAGGGGCGCCTGGGTGGTTCAGTGGGTTAAAGCCTCTGCCTTCGGCTCAGGTCATGATCCCAGAGTCCTGGGATCGAGCCCCGCATCAGGCTCTCTGCTCCGCGGGGAGCCTGCTTCCCTTCCTCCCTCTCTCTCTGCGTGCCTCTCTGCCTACTTGTGATCTCTCTCTATCAAATAAATAAATAAAATCTTAAAAAAAAAAAGGGGGGCACCTGGGTGGCTCAGTGGGTTAAAGCCTCTGCCTTCGGCTCAGGTCATGATCCCAGGGTCCTGGGATCGAGCCCCACATCGGGCTCTCTGCTCAGCGGTGACCCTGCTTTTCCCTCTCTCTCTGCCTGCCTCTCTGCCTACTTGTGATCTCTGTCCAATAAAACAACAACAACAACAAAAAAAAATCTTAAAAACAAAACAAAACCCAGAAGCATAAGTGAAAAGACAGATCAAGGTAATTACACTATAAAGCTTTGACTATCTAGTTATGTTTATCTATGTTTATCTAGTTAGTGGCCTAACCATGCCATTCTGAATAACTTCAAAACAGTAAGTTGATGGTCTGTTACTACTAGGATATGCCCCCAAACAAAACAAAAACCTTATGCTATTTTCAGGAATCACATTATTGGTGAAAGTGTTATTAATATTCTGAAACTGTTCTGTGTGCATTGCAAACTGTTCTGTGTGCATTGCATAATTACATGGCATTTCTAATATCATCATCTGCAGGGTCACTGTGATCTGTCATTCTCAGTAGGGGAGAAAAGAGAAAGACATAAGACTAAGATATTGAATATAAACCTTGTACTCTGATTTTGAATAAAAAGTATAAGAGGGATTAAATCTACATAAAGAAACAACATTAATTATATGTACTAGTATATATTTTATGTATATAATATAAAAACACATATGATATACACAAATGTAAAAAAATATATACATTATTTTAAGGAAAAAGTTAATTATATTTCCTACTCTGTTTACTGAACAGGGCTAGGAACTATGACCGACCCAGTAACAAGGAGCACTCCTACCACCCAGATGTGGTCCCTAAATATCATTCCCCCTCAAGGGATCAGAACTCCTTGTACAAATGGCTGATTCAAGGCCTGGAATGAAAATATCAAGATAAATTTGGAATTTTTACTACTAGACAGCAAGAAAGCTATCAGTGACAACAAAGGTTATTAAAAAAAAGGAGCCAAACTGAATAGGCTATCACTAGTCAAAGATGGGACAGAGTGAATATCAATAACTGCAACTGATTAAGACATATCAGATATGCTTAATTCCATGAGTCCAGGGATGCCTGGGTGGCTCAGTCAGTTAAGCGTCTGCCTTCAGCTCAAGTTATGATCCCAGAGTCCTGGGATTGAGTCCTGCCTTGGACTTCTTGCTCACCAAGGAAACTGCATCTTCCTCTGTCTGCCTGTCGTTCCCCTTGCTTGTGCTCGCTCTCTGTCTCTGACAAATAAATAAATAAAATCTATGAATAAATAAATCCATGAGTCCATGATGATAATACAATTATGACAACTTAAATTAAGTCCTAATTCAGTACCACTGGAGGGTGCCAATGAACCAACTATTATTTGAAACCTAGTAAATAAAGGGAAAGAATCGAACATTTATCATGTCTTTCTGATACTAACTGTACCACTGGGGTACCAAATACATGAGGGGAAGTTTCTTTTCATAAAAGTATTCCAATTAATAAATAAAGAAAGAATGATAAAGTGTCATCATTTCACAATCTTAATGAATAAGTGTAGCTACTGATTAGAAGTGTTGATTATGAAGGGTTGTTAATATCACACAAAAAAAGACAACCAGACATCAGGATCTTTCAAGAGAAGACCATAATATCAGCTATGGATATTCCTGAATTCTCCAGTCCCCCACACACACCAAAATCAAACATGCAGTCAATGGTCTAGATCCAACTATTAATCTACCAGAAATACAGAGAACAGAAAAAGTATGTTAAACTGTAAGAGAAGGATGCAATCAGCAAAAACCTCCTGACTGTGAGAAAGTTTATGGGATATCCCAGATGCTTCCATAAATAAACTGAAAGAAATGAAAAGAAAGAGAATGAACATACAGATCAAGATAAACTTGAAAGACAGAGCAAACAAATACAACTTGTAACTGTATGCATACAAGCACATGCACACACCCAGACACATACATTTAGGAGACAACTGGAAATTTGGAAACTAACTAGATTATTCATTGTATTAACTAATCACTATTGGGGTGCCTGGGTGGCTCAGTGGTTAAAGCCTCTGCCTTCGGCTCAGGTCATGATTCCAGGGTCCTGGGTTCAAGCCCTGCATCAGGCTCTCTGCTCAGTGAGGAGACGGCTTTGCCCCACCCTCTCTGCCTGCCTCTCCACCTACTTGTGAACTCTGTCTGTCAAATAAATAAATAAAATCTTAAAAAAAGCAAACAAACTAATCACCGTTGCTGAAAAATGATACTGTAGCTATGTTTTTAAGAGTTTTTATCTTTAAGATTTTTTTTTTTAATTTATTTGTCAGAGAGAGCGTGTGCGCACAAGCAGGCTCCCCGCTGAGCAAGGAGCCTGAAGTGGGACTTGATCCCAGACCCCAGGACCCCAGGATCATGACCTGAACCAAAGGCAGACACTTAACCAACTAAGCCACCCAGGCGTCCCAAGAATCTTTTACATACTAAAATATTTGTAGGTAAAATAATATATCAGGAATTTGCTTAAAATAATATGCAATGAGGGGCATTTGAATGGCTTAGTTGGTTAAGTGTCTCACTCTTGATTTCAGCTCAGGATAGGATCTCAGGGTTGTGAGATTAAGCCCTGCCTGAGCTCCATGCTTAGTAAGAAGTCTGCTTGAAATTCTCTCTCTCTCCTTCCCTCCCTTTCCCTGTACTGCCCCAAGCACACATGCATGCATACTCTAAATAAATAAATATTTTTAAAAAATAATATTAGATGTAGATGATGTCATGAGCTGCTAACTGTTAAAGCTGGGTGATAGGTACATGAGGGTTTATAACATTATTTTTGCATACTTTTGAAATTTTGCACAGGAAAAAAAAAAAAAAAGAATGTATGTATAGGGCACTAAACTTGGCATAAGACCTAGAGATGAAGAATGTGAAGTTCGGAGAGTTTATTTATTTATTTATTTAAAATAAATTAAAAAAGGCTTTAACCCACTGAGCCACCCAGGTGCCCCCAGAGAGTTTAAATGAATTAACAAAGATTATACAAGTAGAAAGAGATGTTTCTAGAACTTTAATGTTTTCTTAATCTTAGAACAATGTTCTCTATACATTACCTTCAAAAAATTTCAATGCTGAACAGTATAGAAAGACCCCTCAAATATTTACTAAACCAATTTATAATTGTTGCCACTCCTGAGAGAATTGTTTTATAAAGACCTGCTTGGAAGACCTTTGTCAAAATGGGTCAATTACTGGGGTGCCTGGGTGGCTCAGTCGTTAAGTGTCTGCCTTCATCTCAGGTCATGATCCCGGGGTCCTGGGATCAAGCCCCGCCTGGGGCTCCCTGTTTGGCAGGAAGTCTGCTACTCCCTGTCCCACTCCCGCTGCTTGTGTTCCTTCTCTTTCTGTGTATCTCTCTGTTAAATAAATAAATAAACAAAATCTTTAAAAAAAATCTTTTTAAATATGGGCCAATTACTGTTCTAAGCTTTTTACATGTATTAACTCCCTTCATCCTCGGAATAGCACCATGAGATATACACTGCTGTTGTTATTCTTACCTTATAAAGTAATCCAAGGCACAGAGAAATCAAGCCCAGGCAAGATTTAAACCTTGGCACTCTATCTCCAGAGTTCTTTATGATTATTTTATAAAGCCTCACTTATAAACTCATAATTTCTTAACCTTATTAAAATTTTAACTCAAGGGGGCTCCTGGGTGGCTCAGTTGGTTAAGCAACTGCCTTCAGTTCAGGTCATGATCCCTGGGTCCTGGGATTGAGTCCCTCATCAGGCTCCCTGCTCAGTGCGGAGCCTGCTTTTCCCTCTTCCACTCTCCCTGCTTGTGCTCTCTCTCTCTGTGTCTCTGTCAAATAAGTAAATAAATATTACATAAATAAATAAATAAATAAAATAAAGTTTTAGCTCAAACAAGAATCTAAAAAAGTCCAGGACAGAAACTTAAAAATAGATAGATCACACACAAACACAAACACATATATAAAATATATACACATACTATGTAGATCAGATACAAAAGTCCATCAGGGTTTTAAAATGAAATACAGAGGCATCTATGGAACAATCATCCCCTTCTGTTATTTATATAATGGCAGCATTCTCGTTATATAAATATGCACAATATAAAAAGAATATTACATAAAATCAAACTTTCCATAGTCTACATCAGTTTCATAATTTTGGGTGCTGAAACAAAGCTAATAAAGGTCAGGCTGTGAGTTTAGTAACTACTTAATTGACACCTAAGTAAACAGTGGTGCTGAAATCAGTTGGGAGGCAATTATCTGCTACAATGAGAGAAAATAAATGGTGATGAGAAAGAAGAATTGTTAAAAAAATCCAAACACACATATACTTCGCTGTGAAAGTGTGATTTATATAAAATGAGAGTATTTTTATCAGATCAGTTCTTTTCTTAAATTTCTTTCCCACAGTTCAACTTTCCTCACAGCAGAATTCAATTAATGATGGCATACTACTTTATCAGTGGGCCTAAGAACAAGCTGGCAATTTTCCTGTTCTCTGAGATTGACTTTAATTTTATCTGGAGAAACAAAAGTAAAATTAGAAGCCCACTATAATATGAATCATTATATCATGAAGTCAGAAATAATACAAAAGAAAGTCCTCAAAGCCTTTTTTATATCTAGCAAAAGCTGTAAGTTACATAATTAATCTGTCCACTGAAAAACTGGTTGCAATGAAAGTGAAATCCTGTTAATTTACACAGATTAATATCAGAAATGCAACAAAAATTGGATTTTTGTTTATAGTTGTGATTTTGACTCAGAAATGCACAATGGCTTTGAAAAATACACCTAAAAAAAAAAAAGAAAATGGATCTCTGATATACATCAAGAAAACCTGTTTAATTTCACATATATAAAAATAGACTCATCATTTCTTAACATTATTGAAGTTTTGGCTCAAGTAAGAAACTAAAAAACTTCAGAACAGAAACCCAAAAAGGAAGATTAAATATATGTAGTTAAACAATGTATCATAAAATATATGAATGATTAATAATAGAAAAATAAAATTTTAGCCTATAATTTCAAAGCTCTTCCCCAACCAAAACTATTCTAAAGCTTTTTCTCTCTCTGTCCAATTACATTCCATGGAAACATCCATAACATGTGCCACAGCACAAACCTATGTAATTTCAAAAATTGTTGTGAAAATTCAATAAGTCAATATTCATTAGGTACTTACCACCCTGAATGACACACAGTAAATAATCAATAAACGGTAGTCTTATCATGACCTGTTAATAGCATCTTTCCTTTGCATAGCATTTCTTCATAGTAACTTCTTAAAACTATACAAAAGCCATAATAGTTTACAGAATTCACACTGATTTCCAATAGTCCTGGATGTCTGTAAAATTTGACTAAAAACACAGAAAAAACTATGATGGTTCATCCAGCCAATTAATATCTTATCTCTGACTGTGGAAATAAAAGACATTGTTAGGGCAATTGTGTTTTAAGTCCAGCTCAAAAAATTAATGTATAACAAATATTCCTACAATCCATTAATTTAACTAAACTTTTAAAAAAGTATTGATATTTTAAACTTGTTTTATCCAGATTTGGTATTTTCAATGTATTCTTTTTTTTCTTCTTGTTAAAGATTTTATTTATTTATTTGACAGAGATCGTAAGTAGGCAGAAAGGCAGGCAGAGAGAGAGGGGGGAAGCAGGCTCCATGCTGAGCAGAAAGCCCAATGTGGGGCTTGATCCCAGGACCCTGGGATCATGACCTGAGCTGAAGGCAGAGGCTTTAACCCACTGAGCCACCCAGGTGCCGCTTTCAATATATTCTTAATTACAGCCTTTCAACTTTCAAAGGCATACTGTTAAACACATAGTGTATTCCACTATTCTGGAATTTGATCTAAAAATTTTTACTTTATCTCTACTTATGGCTAAATATAAAAGATCAATACACAATTCCTATAATTTGGATTACTGGAATTCAAGAATAAGATTTTTAAAATTTGCTTTGTAAAAGAAATAAATAGAATATACATTAAATGAATGAGATTTGTCTTCCACAAAATAATCTTAAAAGAAAATTAGTAGGATACACGATGTTGATAAGGTCCCATTTCCTAAATATCCACCATGGGGGCTAATGAATCTAACAAGTCTTCATCAAAGACATAAAATGTAATAGATATAAAATAAATTGCAATCTATAACATAGTGATCTACGGAGCCCTGAGAAAAAGGGTCAAAATAAAGACTCATTTTGCTTTGTTCTAAGAGAAAGGCCACAATAACTGGTTGGCTTAAGTATCCACAACCCTTGAAAAGTATTCTCTATGGAGAGAAGGAGTAATTCTTAAGCTTCTACCATAACTTTGATGATATATCATTCAATACTTTCCAAGTTCCTTTTCTTTGATTTCATGATTACCACACCACCTCCATTTCCCATGTTCTTCAATACTGCACTGGATTTTTCAACCTGAAAATTCTAATCACTGGAAAGGGTTATCTTCTATTCCAACATAAACTGGCATTCTAATAGGTACATTCTAATGTGTACATCATTCTCATATTTAGTTTAGTTTGAGTGAGGTTACTGAAGCCTGAGCATATATGAGTAAATGTATAAATATGAGTTTCTTACACTAGAAATATGAGAACCAGACATTGCTTCTTACTGAGGACTGCTACAATCCTCTCTTGGTTTTCACTCCTCAGCCCTTGCACTATCTCTAAAAAAAAATTTTTTTTTAATTTTTAAAAGGGGGGGTTGTGGTCTACTGAAATAAAGCTAAACCAAACTAGGCAGATTCATTTAAACACCAAATGACTAATTAAAATCAAAATAACAACCTAGAACTGAAACCAAAACATAAGGATGTTTACACAAGACTCATTTACATTTATTCTATTTCCGAAAGACAAAAAAGAAATCTATGATACTCGAATTGTGCTTTCACACAACGAACAGAAACTAAGTTTAAACTTGAATTATCCAGGCGACTGGGTGGGATCAGTGGTTAAGCGTCTGCCTTCGACTCAGGTCATGATCCCAGGGACCCAGGATTAGAGCCCCACACCGGGCTCCCTGCTCGGCGGGAAGCCTGCTTCTCCCTCTCCCACTCCCCCTGCTTGTGTTCCCTCTCTCGCTGTGTCTCGGTCAAATAAAATAAATAAAATAAAATCTTTTAAAAAAATAAATAAACTTGCATTATCCAGCAACATTATTTACAAAGTGGTTTGGCATGTGTAACTCAATTATCCTGACTTCACTTGCATTTAAACTGCATGAGAGACTTCAAATAATAACTCAGCCTTTTCTCAGTGGTCATTATAAAGTAGTTAATTGTGTTATTCCTTCAAAAAATATCTCTTCCACACTTCAAAGAATTCAGCCTCACTCCAGACACTCCAGCTCTTCAATTGTGTCCGCTTAAGTTTCATTAACAAGGAGAGAATGCTCACCAATAATTCACACTTCACCTAAAACAAAGAAACGTCTATTATTAGCCCTAAATGTACAGGGCAGATTTCTCTTAGGTCCCAGATGCCAAGAACTTCAACCGCAAGTGAAATTGTCTTTGCAATCTCAGTTTCCAGGAGACTGAAAGGCTGCAGAGACGCGCAAGGATTCTGCAGAGAGATTGGGGTAGCAAAGAGAACGGGAGGAAGGAAGGAGTAAGTCTCAGAGTGGAACTGCATTAGGAGACTTTGAGAACGACTCAAAAAGACGCGGTAAGATACAGGGAAAATTGCTTAAGTACGTTTTTAAAGAGAATTTAAAATGATGAAAGTAAGGAAAGATGAAAGAAAATCATTAACCTTCCACGACCAAAGGGTAAGCGAATTAGAAAAGGAAGGGGGGAGGGCGGAGTGTAAGGGCCCCAAAGACCAGAATTTAAAAAAAAAAAAAAAAAAAAAAAAAGTACGCGAGCTCTGAGCTTGGCCTTGGTCCGAATCTCCAGTCAGTATACGCGGACAGCAGGAGAGAAGGATCGCACTTACTCAGGGTTGCAGAAAGCAACGTATTTACAACGGTAACAAACCCTGCACAAGAAGATGTCGCCTCTCTCCCTGCTAGCTCCCGTGCATTTCTTTACCTCTTACGGCAGCACCAGCGTCACTCCGGCAAAACTCTGCCAAAGCCTGCGCCGCAGGAGGACAGCAAAAGGAAAATACCTGAGTCCCAGGAATCACGCCAGCAACGACAGGAGGAGGAGTCGTGGACCACTGGAATCCGGGCAGGATCCTCACTTGTCTTCAAACCCCAATCTTTTCGGGTGGGGCGGGGATGTTCCGCTCGGAGCGGAAACGTCACTTCCGCCCAGTGCCTCCACCCTTTTTCCCCTTCTCCGCTCTAGATACGTTCTCTACTTTCGTAACGTTCTCACTTCCTCTTCCAGGAGCCTGCTGCTTATTCGTATGCCCCCTGACGTGGACTACATGACCCAGCATTCATCACGACACGTTGATTTCCGGGTCAAGAGGTCCGCGCTGGGTAGATCACCATGGAAGCCATCGGTTTGGTCACGTGGTGCCCCTGGTTACGCCCGCTGGCTGCTGTGGGGTCTGGGGCTCCGGCAGGGGCCATTTTGCCGAAGCCAGCCTCCCAAGGGAGACTTGGCAGCTGACTGAAGCTGTTCCTTTTCTTCCTCTGCAGCTTGGGGCTTGGAAAGGAACTGGAAGGCTGGGCTCCATCGAGCCCTTCAGAGACGATGGTTTCCTCCCGCCTCTGCCACCTGACGACCCTCCATGGCGGCTTTGCCCTCTGCGCTGCTCCTGCTGCCGCAACTTCCAGCCCTCTGTGCCTATCGCCTCCAGAGCTGCAATCGTCCTTCCGCCCCACAGACTGATGATAATCGAGGTGGGGGCACCATGAGAGGCGAGAAAAACTATTGCCGTGGAGCCGCCGGAGACCACGGTTCCTGCCCGCCGACACCTTCGCCTCTGGCCTCGACCCTCTTGATGCCCGCGGAGGCAATCACAAGTAGTTGGTCTGGGTCTGGAGGCGGTTTGTCTGGAGGAGATGAAGAGGAGGCTCGGCTTCTTCAACTCCTTCGAACCGCGCCAGATCCTTCCGAGGCCTTCCAGGCTTTGCAGGCTGCTTTGCCACGGCGAGGCGGTCGACTCGGCTTCCCCCGACGGAAGGAAGCATTGTATCGGGCCCTGGGCCGAGTGCTTGTGGAAGGAGGTAGTGATGAGAAGCGACTCTGCTTGCAACTCCTCTCGGACGTTATCCGGGGTCAAGGGGAGGCAGGCCAGCTGGAAGAGGCCTTTAGCTTAGCACTTCTGCCTCAGCTTGTTGTCTCCTTACGAGAAGAGAATCCAGCCCTACGGAAAGATGCACTACAGCTCCTACATATATGTCTGAAACGTAGTTCTGGACAGGTGCTGAGAACACTTATACAGCAAGGACTGGAAAGCACGGATGCCCGGCTTCGAGCTGCCACAGCACTGCTGTTCCCTGTCTTGCTTACTCCTGAGGATTTGTTGTTCAACCTAGATCTCACTGAGGTAATAATATCCCTCGCCAGAAAGCTTGGCGATCAGGAGATAGAGGAGGAATCTGAGACTGCTTTCTCTGCACTTCAGCAAATTGGGGAACGACTTGGCCAAGAGAGATTTCAGTCCTATATCTCTCGCCTGCCATCTGCCCTGAGGAGACACTACAATCGCCGCCTGGAGTCCCAATTTGGAAGTCAGGTTCCTTATTATTTGGAACTTGAAGCCTCTGGATTTGCTGAAGATCCTCTCCCCTGTACAGTGACTCTTTCTAACAGCAATCTTAAATTTGGGATTATTCCTCAAGAGCTGCATTCAAGATTGTTAGATCAGGAAGACTATAAGAACCGGACTCAGGCCGTGGAGGAATTAAAACAGGTGATAGGAAGATTTAATCCTAGTTCTACCCCTCATTCCAGTCTTGTCGGTTTCATTAGCTTGCTGTATAATTTGTTAGATGATTCTAACTTCAAAGTGGTTCATGGCACACTTCAGGTCCTGCATTTACTGGTTATTCGCCTAGGACAGCAGGTACAGCAGTTCTTGGGACAAGTTATAGCAGCTTCTGTCAAAGTGCTGGCAGACAACAAGTTGGTAATCAAACAAGAATACATGAAGATCTTCCTCAAGCTGATGAAGGAAGTAGGTCCTCAACAGGTGCTTTGTTTACTCCTGGAACATCTCAAACATAAACATTCCAGAGTGAGAGAGGAGGTAGTGAACATTTGTATCTGCTCCCTCCTGACCTATCCCAGCGAGGATTTTGACTTACCCAAACTGTCTTTTAATCTTGCCCCAGCTCTTGTAGATAGCAAACGCAGAGTGCGTCAAGCAGCTCTTGAAGCCTTTGCTGTGTTGGCATCGTCAATGGGCTCAGGTAAAACTAGCATCCTTTTCAAAGCTGTGGATACTGTTGAACTTCAAGATAATGGAGATGGAGTGATGAATGCTGTGCAGGCCAGATTGGCTAGAAAAACCCTCCCAAGGTTAACAGAACAGGGATTTGTGGAATATGCAATGCTTATGCCATCATCTGCCCAGGGTAGGTCAAGCCATCTGGCACATGGAGCAGATACAGACTGGCTTTTGGCTGGTAACAGAACTCAGAGTGCACACTGTCACTGTGGAGACCACACAAGGGACAGCATGCAAATTTATGGATCTTACAGTCCAACTGTCTGTACCCGAAGGGTATTAAGTGCAGGAAAAGGAAAAAATAAATTACCATGGGAAAATGAACAGCCTGGAGTCTCGGGAGAAAACCAGACCTCCAATTCCAAGGACATAGAACAGGTATGCATCTTTGCTAATTGCCTTGAATTGAAACTAGAAAGAATTTAAAATGAACATAGGCCTGTAATGACTTAAGGGTGAGGCTGCCTTAGGATTGTTATGTTTTGTTTTTAATTTGGTTTGAATGGTGACGTGGATATCTATTATATAGATACAGATCACGTAGGAACATTTAATAGGCTTACTGCTTGATGGATTTCATTGAATTTGAGGCACAATATGATAGTGACAATACCTGGATTTCAGTTTTGGTCTGCCCATTTGGGATATCGATTATTTCATCCATAAATAAACCCTGAATATTGAGTACATGTCAGATGAAGAGCTAAGTTCTATTAATGAAGATCAGACTGGTTTCATGAAGTTTAGGGAAAAGGTCAGACCTGTAAATGGACAGGATCAAGTTTGTTAAGGGTTGAGGTAGAAATACAAAGAGTCTATAGGAATATGAAAAGAGAAAAAATAATGTCACTAGAAAAGTTTAAAAAGTCTTCCAAGAAGATGTGACATCTGAACTAATTTTCTCCCAAATTTTTTATTTTGAAAATTGCAAATCTATAAATAACTTAAAAGAATTGTATAATGAATATTCATCTACTTTATTTATATTTACCAGATGTCATCTTGCCATGTGTGCTTCATATTTGCTGAACCATTTGAAAGCAAGTGCAGATATCTTGATATTTTATGCCTAAATATTTCCATATATATCTTCTAAGAATGGCATTTTCCTTTATCACATTATTAACACACCTCAGAAAATCAATAGTAATTCAGTAATATCTAATATCTAATCTGTATTTAAATTTCTCCAATTGCCCCTTAAAAAACGTTTTATAGTATTTGTTTTACTTTTATCATCCAGGTTCTGATCAAGGTTCATGTAGTTAATTTGTCTCTTATCTAGAACAATATACCTACTTATTTGTTTCTTTCATGACATTGACTTATTTGAAGAATTTGGGGTAGTTTTGTAGAATTTTCTACATTTCTTAGTTTATCTGATTGTTTATGATTGCATTCAAGATAAACAGTTTTAGCAAAAATGTTAACATAGGAGATGTTGTGAACTTAACAGGACATCACATCAGGAGATATATAATACCAGGTTGTCCTGCTACTGGTGAGCTAAATTTTACTACTTGGTTAAGGTAGTGATAACCAGACACTCTATTGTAAAGTTTATCTTCCTCTTTATAATTAGCACATGGTCTGCAGGATGATACTTTGAGACCCTATGAATAACCAACAGCCTTTCAGCCACTGTTGCTAACATCCAGTAATGATCCTTACCTATTCCATTTATTACATCAAGGGCTACAGAGAAACGGTATCCTATTTTTTTATTCTTACATTCTATATTTGTTATCTGGCATTCTTTTTTGTTCTGTATTAAATACAGCAGTATTCCTTTTGATGCTAAAATTGGCTCAAAGTTGACCAGTGGCTGACTCTTAAGTCCATTGAAGTGACTCTTTAGTCTTTGAAGACTTCCTTAACTTAAACATACAGGATGTCCAGGCTTACCTTTACCTTGTACCTTTCTTGTGCCGGACCTGAAATCAGCCATTTTTTCAAGAGCACTAAAACTGCTTTTTTAGTTGAAAGTAGAATTTAAAAACCAAAGTCTCTATATAAATGTACTCATTGCTATTGTTTACCATTGTGGATTGGTCCTGATTTCAGTGGATGAACCAGGGAGTACCTTTTTTTTTTTTTTTCCTTAAATCATTCTGATACTTCTAATTCAAATCCAGCACCACAGGGTTTTTCCTCATCTTTCTTTCGTCCATATCTATATCTCCCTTCTCCCACAGTAAAACCCTGGTTTCCAGTGTCAGTCATATTCATATGCTGTATCCTTTAATTCACAAAAAAATAATTACTACAACAATAACATAACAACTAACTACCTACTAAAGGGCAAGATTTCTTTGCAGGTCTTCTTCTGCTTGGAATTATTCCACAAAATTTTATTTTCAAACTCTTCTTAAATTAATTATTTTCTAGGTGATTATGATTTAAATAGTGTGATAAAAGATGAATAGAGTTTTGCTAAGTGTGGGTGGATCCTGGTGAATTTCAGAGGGAGAGAATATCTTTATTCACTGGGAGGGTCACCTGGGTGGCTGAGTCGGTTAAGCATCTGCTTCAGGTCAGAGTCCCACATCAGGTTCCTTGCCCCTGCGGAGGGGGCAGTGTGTGTGGGGGGGGGGGTGGTAAGGCAAGGGGGTGTCTACTTTTCTCTCTCCTTCTGGCCCTCCCCTTCCATTCATGCTGTTTCTTTCTCTCTTAAATAAATAAATAAAATCTTAAAAAAAAAAAAAAGGGACTGCCTTATGAAAGGACTTAGAAAATTAGTAAGAAATGGTGAGTTTCTGCATAGCTGAAACTGTTTGGTAGGCGGTAACAGAAGATAATACTAGATACTTACATAATCTAGTTATATGGTTATTCTCCTGTATTGTAAACATTACCTGGCAGTGAATAGTTTTCTGTAAGCATGGATCTTAACACTGCTTATTCTGTGTCAAATCTAAAATGTTAATGTATTATGATTCTGGTGCTAGCCAAAGTACCAAGAATCTGAAAATAAGTGCATTTTTGAAATTCCAGTGTAGACATATGTTGCTTTTAAAAGATAGAACTTAATCCCAGAAATTAAGTTTTACTTTCTTACTCATAAATGTTTTGTAGAAGAACTACACTGGAATTTATCTTGAGGACAGTGATTAAATGTTTTTAAGTACGCTGTTTTTGAAGTGTGTATATATATATATTTTTTTTCTTTTTAAGATTTTATTATTTATTTGAGAGAGAGAGCATGAGCAGTGGGAGGGGCAGAGGGTGAGGGAGAGGCAGACTCCCTGCTGAGCAAGTAGCCTAGGACCCTAGGATCACAACTTAAGCCGAAGGCAGGTGCTTAACCGACTGAGCCACCCAGGCGCCCTTTAAGTGTGTGTGTGTATATTTTTAAAGATTTTACTAATTTGACGGAGAGAGAGAGAGAGAGACCACACAAGTAGGCATAGTGGCAGGCAGAGGGAAGGGGAGAAGCAGTCTCCCCACTGAGTAGGGAGCCCGATGTGGGGCTCGATTGCAGGACCCTGGGATCATGACCTGAGCTGAAGGCAGATGCTTAACAACTGAGCCACCAAGATGCCCCAAGTATGTATATTTTTTAATATACATTTTTTAGAGCTGTTTTATGTTCGGAGCAAAACTGAAGAGAAAGTACAGAGATTTCCCTTATCCTTTCTGAGTCCCACGCCCCCAACATGCACAGCCTTCTGGACTGGCACCACAGTAGTACATTTATTGCAGTTGATGGATGTTGACTTATCAGTATCACCCAAAGCCCATATACCATGCCCAGTATTCAGCGTTGTAGTATCATACAGAATAGTTCACTGCCCTGGAAATCTGTGCTCTGCCTCTTCATCCCTCCTTCCTTCCCTCTCAGCAACTGCTGACCTTACTGTCTCCATAGTTCATTTTTCCAGAATGTCATGGCTCCTGGTCTGATTTGTGCTGGCTCTTGCCCAAGTTCTGCTTTAACATTTCCAATCTGCTGTTAATCTGTTACTTCTGTCTTGTCCATGTATAGCACTGGTTGGTGACATTAAACAGCAAAGCTTCCAGAAAAACTCATGACTGTTATATTACATACTCCTGGAGCTCATTTTGAAGATAGACTAGTTTGCATAGAAAGATGATTTTTGTAGTGTAGTGTTAAGAGATAAGTTTACAAGAGGGAAGCAGGGGCTACATTGGAGACCAAAGAATTTAGCTTGTAATTTTGACAGTTGTTTGAGACTATTTGTTTGTTTGGTTTTTGTGGATTTTTTCCCCCATGATTTACTTGGAATAAGTTGTGGTGCTATTTTTTTTTCTTTTTTTCTTTTTTTTTAGAGAAACCAGAGACTGGAGACTTAGAAGATTAGTTAGAATTATACTTATTGGACTAGTTGGTATGAGGTGTTGAGATTTATGAGGATTAGCAGGGCTTCAGGATTAAACTAGAAAGAAAATAATGGATGTAAGAGATATTACAAAACATTTAGTGACCAAGCGTTAGAGGAGAGAGAGAGGAAAATGGATAACAGATTTAAATGAGGTGACCAATGCATAATTGATTCATGAAAACACATAGGAAGTCCCCGAACAAGGAAATTAATTTGGGGGGAAATGAAATTCAAGGGGAAGAAGATAGAATTTGCCAGTTGAGTTTAAAGAATACTATTTGAGAGACAAGAAAGAACTAGAGATACAGATCTTGGAAGTCATGTACTGAGAAGTAATTGCTGAGACTAAGAAGAGATAGGCTCTCCAGTAAAGGCCATCTAATAGAGCAAGAACAGCGTGCTAACATGGTCTTGACATATAGTCCCATTTAGGAAATAGCAATAGGAGATAGAACCAAACAAGGCAAAGAGACAGATGCCTGTGTTGGAAGAAAACCAAGAAAAAACCGTTTTAGAAGTGAAGCAGAAAGTTTCAGAAGTACACCTGTACCATTAAATGCAGGAGAGGTAAAGGAGAAGGAAGACTGAAACATGACTTGTTCTTATATAGTCAGGATGCTACTTGTAAAATAATTCTTGAAGGTATTTTTCTCCTAGTTTTACCTTCCTGAATTTCCTTTTAATAATTTTCTGATTGTAAAAAAGTTGTATGAACTCATTATAGAAAATATGGAAAATATCAAAAAGAACAAAGAAGAAATTTAGATTTTTCAGTAATCTAACTACTGAGAGAGGTATGCTCTGAGTGTTTGACTGCCTGATTCTTTTTTCCATACATGGAGGTCCCTCCTTTCATTTATTCACTTACTCTACCATGAACATTTTTTCCTTTAACATCAAATAATCGGTAGAAGGATCTTTAATACCTATTTTGTATCATATCATATAATATCATGGTCTTTTAACTGCTCTTTTACTTTTGAATATTTAGACTTTTTAATTCTGTTCTTGTCTCCACAATTTGGATGATAGTTTTTGTGCCTGATGAATCAGATCACTGATAACCAAGTTCCTGTGATATTCTAACTTTGCATCTCCTTTTTTTGTTTTTTTTTTTGTGAGTCTTTTAATGAGTTGTTGAGGTCAAGTATCAGGTTTACTAGCTGACTGCCATATTAGCTATATTTTTCCTAACAGATTTCTCTACAATGTAGTGAGAGTTATAGTAGTCAGTAACCTAGACGGAAAAATAAGGAGCATACTGGCTTCGGGTGTATGTAGTTACTAAGTCTGTAGCTTTTTCAGGATGGAAGATATGGTTATTGGAGTGTCGCTGGGACATGGAAAAGAGTGGTTTTAGAAGAATGTTATAGAGACAAAATTTAAAAGTTTATGAAGTAAGTTGATAAGGAAATACAGGCAGTAAACATTTATTCAACATTTTTTGATCATCCACTATATGTAAAGCCAAGTACGAGCTTATAGCCTACTCTTTAAAACACTGTCTAGCATTTCTTCTTGCTATTTAGCATGTGTGAGCCATGCCCTCTTTCTTCTCAATGATGGTAAGCATGATAGGGACTGTTTCTTTTGGTTTTTGTTTTTTGCAACAGTACTAATCATAGTGCTGTACCCACAATTAGTATCAGTAAATATCTTTTAAGTGAGAAAACATGTAAGGGTTTGACAGTGAAAGACAAGACCATGCAAGATATAGCAGGATGAGCTATTACTCTGTTTTATTTTAAAATAAAGAGAGGCAGAAAAAGGAGCCACCTATGAATTCAACATGCCTGCTCTGTATCTTGTACTGTGATAGATGTTAGATATACAAAATACGTAAGATTTGGTCCCTGTAAGCGTATTTGAAAGAGAGAGAGAGGGGCAAGGAATTAATGTTCCTAAATAAGGACTGTGAATGAGTCAAGAACACAGGTGTATATAGGGAGCTTAGCTGAGAGGAGGAAGTCTCTTCCTCTGGAACTGAAGGAAGGTGACTTAGGATACAGAAAAATTCTGAGATAGCAGAGAGGGTGTGTTTTATTTTTAAATCAAAAGAAAGGAAGATATGAGCTCTAGAACAGTGCTTATTAAATTTTAATGTGCATATGATTGACTCAGGATCTTGTTAAAATACAGATTCTCATTCAGTTGGTTTGGAACAGCTTCTGAGACCACATGTCTAATAAGCTCCTAGGTGTTGCTGATGCTCTGATTTGTGAACCAAATCTTGAAAGAAGGGTTCAAATAATACTAAGCTTCCATAGTTTAATAGACTAAGAGACAAGCTGAAAATGGAAAATAAAGGGCTAGGGGTCTGAAAAATGTGGGAAAGATTTAGAATATTAAATATGACAGGCGTTTCTGGGTGGCTCAGTTAAGTGTCTGACTCTTGATTTGAACTCAGGTCATGATTTCAGGGTCGTGGGATCGAGCCCAGAGTTGGGCTCCAAGCTCAGCGAGGAGTCTCCTTGAAATTCTCTCTCCCTCCCCCCCACCTTGCTTGCTCTCTCTCTCTCTCTCTCTCAGTAAATAAATAAAATTAATAAAATACTTAATATGACCAATTTTTAAGGTCAAAATTATTAAGCTGCACTAAAGTATTTGGTGTGAATTAATCCTAAAACTTGAGATTTTTCTTGGATGTTCAGCTGTTTCTAATAAGTAGTCTTTGATTTCTTTTCAAAATATGATTGGAATATCTGAAAGAGAAAAACTCTTGGTTTAAGCATGTCAAAATCATGGATAACCCTGAAAATCATATCTAATGTCATTACAGATATTAGATTGTTTTCCATAAATAGTCATTGATTTTCTTTTTTCTTTTTTTCCTTTTTAATTTTTTTTAAAGTAATCTCAAGTGTCACACACTCTAGTGACTGAACCAGTCAGACGCACCTGATTTTCTTCTTTAAATTTTACTAGTGTGTCTAAAAAATCTGAAAACCATAGTTTTTTGTTTGTTTGTTTGTTTGTTTGTTTTGAGATTTTTTATTTATTTGACAGGGAGACACAGTGAGAGCAGGAACACAAGCAGGGGGAGTGGGAGAGGGAGAAGCAGGGACCCCAATGTGGGGCTCAATCCCAGGACCCTGGGATCATTACCCAAGCCAAAGGCAGCTGCTTAATGACTGAGCCACTCAGGTGCCCCAAAAAACTTAGTTTTAATGCTTGTCAAAATCCTGAACAACCCAAAAGCATATTTGTTCTGTATAGTTGATCTATTTAAAACCTTAAAAATAATTTTAAAATCAATTTTTAGAAATAAACCTTAAAAACATATTAAATAAGACAATGTATATTTATATATATATTTTTTTCCATCTTAAAAAAAGCTATAACAATGCCCTTGATAAGTGGACAGCATGTATCCATTACCTTGTATTATATTTTTATTTCCCTGTAAGTTTTTAACCTAGAACCATGTCTGCTGTATATATTAAATGCAACCTTACTCAAAGAAATCAACTTTATTTCCTCAGAGATGCAGAAAAAACTGAAAGTCATGTAACCAAAATATTAGCTTTCATTCTCTCTGAGTACATATTTCATATGCTTTTACAGTGATTTAAGTGGCAATAAACATGTATTTAACATCATCCAAAGGTATTTCTATATCCTTTAATCTGTTTAATTGATGGTTATTCAATAATGTATAAGAGACAAGGGTAAATTAAAAATATATTTGGTGAGCACTGATTTGCATATTTTTCTTATTTTTAAGTTCAGGATCTAAAGATTTTTCATTAATTCAATTTTATATTAGTCTAAAATCTTAAGATTAAGTAAGGGTTTGAAAATTATAACAAGCTATATATTAATCATTATAGGATTATATGATATAGAATCATATACAATATAGGCATTATAGGAATTGATCCCTTTTAATAAAGATATCTATTATAAAATTTAATTGAACTATGATTTTACATTTTTTTTAAAGATTTTATTTATTTATTTGACAGACAGAGATCACAAGTAGCCAGAGAGGCAGGCAGAGAGAGAGGAAGAAGCAGGCTCCCTGCTGAGCAGAGAGTCTGATGAGGGGCTCCATCCCAGGACCCTGGGATCATGACCTGAGCTGAAGGCAGAGGCTTTAATCCACTGAGCCACCCAGACGCCCCTATGATTTTTTTTTTTTAAAGGAGCTATATTAATATACCCAACCTGTGAAGCCAGTGTAGGAACTTACGGAAATTTGAGTTCCTGGGGCACTGAAACTGGAGTTTTATTTCTTCAAAGTGATATGTTTAAAAGGATTTTATATGAACTTTTTCTATATAATTATATACCAGATATTAAAACTTTAAAGTTTAAGAACATTTTTTTCTTGGTTAACCAAGGTCATTAATTAAACTTACAGCTAGTCTATGTTTTCCCTTGAATGTACAGCTTGTGGCAAGACCATTGTTTGCCTTAAATAAACAGTACCCTTCAAATCATAACAAGTAAAGAAATCCTAGAAGTCTTGCGTTTTATTTAATTTAATGCGATATAAGCACTTACCCTCTTTAAAGATTTTATTATGTCATTTGAAGCAGTGTTTCATTTGATTTTATTCTGATTAATACAATCTACACATAGACATGATATACCAATCCATTTGCTCAAAAACATTTTATATTCATAAAATGGAAAATTTTTACCTTCTGAATAACTTAGAGGATCTAATTATGATAAAGCAGCAAAATTTAAGGTAGAAGCAGGTGCCAGGCTATTAATGTTGACCAGCTAAAGAAACAAAAACACTTAATTACCATTAGATTCATCATTGTTGAGTATGTTGGTTGTAAATATATCTACCACAAATTCATTGAGATTCTTTCCCTGAATAGTTGCAATCCAGTTCTCCTCTACTTGCATGTGTGTAGGCTTAATGACTCAATTCTAACAAATAAGGGAGCAATAATGGTGTGTGACTTCAGAAACTAGGTCATAAAAAGGCACTGCAGCTTGCATCTTGGGTGTTGTCTTTCTTGGATTGCTTGCTCTGTAGGAAGACAGCTGCCCGATCATGAGCAGCCCTCTAGAGAGACCCAGATAGGGAGGAACTGAGGCCTCCTGACAGTAGCCACTGAGTGAAGTTAGTGATCCTCCACTCTCAGTCAAACCTTCTAGTGACAGCAGCTTTGCCAGTATCTTGATAGTAGCATCCAGGATACATAAACCATCCAGTTAAGCCACTTGTAAATCTGTGATCCACAGAAAAAAGATAATAAATATTCATTGTCTTAAGCTACTGTGCTCCAGGATAATGCATTTTATAGCAGTAGATAACTAATTGACTAAGAATTGTGATTCCCAAGGATTTGGAGAGACATTCTTTTTTTCCCAATGTCCATATCTTATACAGAAATGGCATTGAATTTTCTTAGTTTTTAAAAAAGCTAAACTTGCTTGAGGTTTGGAAAACTGTGAAATACTGTTTTGTTTGGCTTTTGGAAATCATTATTTCTCTGAATGTGTCTAATTTATAATTAAACTTCTTTACTGTCCTTTAGCCTCAGAGTTCTAAAGTAATATTAATTTATAGTTACTCAGTTATTTAGAGAAATTGAAGAAAGCTGACCACTGCATCCATTGAATGTTATAGATTTTGTTTCCTTTCATCTTTGCTATAGGAATTTGATTTTTGTAGATATTAACAGGTAGATATTGGGCCCATTCTAAGTAAACATGAAAAAACCCCAAGTTTTGGATGGGGAAAAAGAGATCTGGTTATTAGAGTAAAGGAGCTCATATCAGTACATTTAAAAATACTTAAACAGGGGGCACGTGGGTGGCTCAGTCAGTTAAGCATCTGCTTCGGCTCCGGTCATGATCTCAGCATGCTGGGATCGAGTCCCACATTGGGCTCTCTGCTCAGTGGAGAGTCTGCTTCTCCTTCTCCCACTGCTGCTCCCACTGCTTGTACTCTCTCGCTCACGCACTTTCTCTTTCTCTCTCAAATAGTCTTTAAAAATAAATAAATATAGTAAAAATTTAAAAAATACTTAAAATGAGGGGCGCCTGGGTGGCTCAGCGGGTCAAAGCCTCTGCCTTCGGCTCAGGTCATGATCCCAGGGTCTTGGGATCGAGCCCCATGTCGGGCTCTCTGCTCAGCAGGGAGCCTGCTTCCTCCTCTCTCTCTCTGCCTGCTTCTCTGCCTACTTGTGATTTCTGACTGTCAAATTAATAAATAAAATCTTAAAAAAAAATCTGATTGACTTTATAAAAAATACTTAAAATGAAACAAGAGGGGACTGAAGAGGGAGGCAAACTATAAGAGACTCTTAATCTCAGGAAACAAACTGAGGGCTGCTGGATGGGGGGGAAGGGGTAAAGGGATACGGTGGCTAGGTGATGGACACTGGGGAAGGTATGTGCTATGGTGAGTGCTTTGATTGTACAAGACTGATGATTCGAAGACCTGTACCCCTGAAACAAATAATACATTATATGTTAATTTAAAAAAATACTTAAAACAGAGCACACCCCATCGAGATTGCAGATTCCCTATTAGCTCCCTGCTATCTAGCAGAAATCACATAATAGATCATAAAATCAAAACCCGTTTCTACCACTGCTGCCATCTGTGTGGAAGCTATTGTCCATGTGTCCAATTAAAGTCAGAACCAGAAAGAGGCTTTACCAAGAATCAGATTCACTGTGCAAGAGCCATATCGCTCAGTCAGTTACATGAGGAAAGGTTAACTGGACTCATGGGCCCAAGTCTCAGAAAAGGTACGCTTGCAGGTTGTGTGTTTGATTCTCATTTTGGACCCAGAAAAGCAGCATATTAGTGAAATTTCCAGAAATAAACATCAAGGAGTCAGAAATACTTAGTTTGTTATTTGCAATGCCGTTTGTGTTCTTACATGTAAGAGAATCAGCTAATTGGCTAAATAAAGGGAGAACTAGAAATAGTCTCGTTTACATATTTTGTGGGTAAACTGGTTAGCTGACAGCTACAGAAAGTTCAGTTTGGGTATTCTGCCTTGTGTGGGAAGCCTATGGATATTAAAGAAACCATCATTTTAGTTGTTTTAAAAAGGTATTTAAGCTGTGTAACATGTGATAACACTTCTAAGGTCTGCCGGTCCCCTTCAGTCAGCACTGCTACCTTAAGCCAGATATGCGCCATTTCTGTCATTGGAATTTCTTCCTTATCATTAAAAAAAATTTTCTTGAAAGCAACCAAATGTTCCATAATAAGAGAATGGCATGTCTAGTCAATGGAATACTATGCAGCCTCTAAAAATGTACAAGGATGTGTACATAACAATGTTCACTACAAGATTATAATACTGAGAAGTTGTGACATAGAAAATGTCTATCAGTAGGGAACTATGAGTTCAACAATAATGCAAAATACTGGGCAACCGTTAGAAAGAATAAGCAGATATGTATGGATTACGTGAAAGGATGTCTACAATATGATGAGCACTTACTGTGTGCCAGAGTATTATGGGATCTATTTTTGTTTCTTAAGAATACATTATTGAGAGTTGCGGGGTGGCTTCCTCGATTAAACCTCGACTCTCCATTTTTGGCTCAGGTCATGATTTCAGGATTGTGAGATGAGCCTCTCGTCTGATTCCACACTGAGCAGGGAGTCTGCTGGAGATTCTCTCCCTCTTCCTCTGTGTCCCCATTCCCTCACATGTATGTACGTGTACTCTCTCTAAAGTGAATGGATAAGTCTTTTTTAAAAAAATAGTTTTTGGAGGTATGTTTATATATAGAAAAAGACCTGTTAAAGAGTTTATCATCAAAATTCTAATGAAAAAGTTACCAAAGAAGAATTTTGTATCTTACTTACTTCTATATTTTTTGCTTTTTTTTTTTTTTACAATAAGCAGTTTACTGCTTTTGTAATTGAAGTTTATAGCATTTATAAGAGGTTTTAGCAACATGGAAGTAGTTTTATGATAATGTTAAGTAAAAAAGTGAGATATAAAACTTCGTATCTAGTAACACAACCAAGTTTTCTTCAAGTGTTTTGAAAAACACAAAGATGGGGTACCTGGTGGCTCAGATGGTTAAGCCTCTGCCTTCGGCTCAGGTCGTGATTCTGGGGTCCTGAGATGGAGCCCCACATAGAGCTCCTTGCTCAGTGGAGAACCTGCTTCTCCCTCTCCCACTCCCCCTGCTTGTGCTCTCTTTCTCTTTAAAAAAAAAAAGAATAAGTCAAGCAGACAAGCAGAGAGAGTCAAGTATCATATGGTTTCACTTACTTGTGGAGCATAAGGAATAGCACGGAGGACATTGGGAGGTGGAGAGGAGAAGTGAGATGGGGGAAATTGGAGGGGGAGACAAATCATGAGAAACTGTGGACTCTGAGAAACAAACTGAGGGTTTTGGAGGGGAGGGTGTGGGGTGTTTGGTAAGCCTGGTGGCGGGTATTAAGGAGGGCATGTATTGCATGGAGCACTAGGTGTGGTGCATAAATCCATAAATTTTGGAGCACTGAAAAGAAATAAAATAAAATAAAATGGAAAAAAATATAAAGTTTTCAAGGTGCAAAAAAAAAAAGAAAGAAAAACACAGAGATGTTTCAGAAGGAGACTTTAGGTAATCAGAAATAAATTTTTTTTTTTTTTTTTTAAGAGAGAGAGAGAGCGCATGAGCAAGTGAGCAAGTAGGGTGGGAGGTGCAGGGGGAGAGAGAGAATCTTAAGCAGGCTCCATGGCCAGCATGGAGCCCAATGCAAGGCTCCATTTCATGACCCTGGGATCATGACCTGAGCTGAAATCAGGAGTCATGTGCTTATCCGGCAGAGCCACCCAGGAGCCCCAAATATTTTCAGAAGCAAAGCTTATTAATCCCTGACTGACTTCTACATCCTTGAAAATTCCCCACTCACACATATTCTCCATCACTATCTCTGTTCCCGTATTCATATCCCCATCCCTGCCATCACCACTAGTTGTTGTATTATCTGGCATACACACTAATGTTCTGTTCTCTAAGGAGAAATTAATGACGGAGTAAACCTAATATAAAATGTATCCCAGGGACACCTGGGTGGCTCAGTCTGTTAAGTGTTTGACTCTCCATCTCAGCTGAGGTCTTGATCTCAGAGTCAGGAGTTCAGGCCCTGTGTTGGGCTCCTTGCTGGGCATATGGAGCCCACCTAAAGAAAAAAAAATGTATTCCCTACTGTAGGATTATTTCTGGATTACTCACTATTTTAACTGGGTTAGTATGTCTTAATGTGTCTAATCAAAAGTTGACTGTAATTGGTTTCATTTTTATCCCATTTAATATAAACTACTGTATAATCAGTCATAGAAATTATAATACTGTACTCTGAGAAAGTGAAGTCAGGTTTTTTTCATTTCAGGCATTATTTATTTTTCTTTGGTATTTTCTGGGTTAATTTTTGAAGACGTTAACTCGTTTTTCACAAAATTTGTTAAGGAAAAACAGGTTATCCGAGGATTTGGTAGTTCATAGTCTTGTAATAGTCAAGTAGCAAAGAAGTTTTCAAATAGACATATCTTTAATTTTATTGCTTTTCATTGTTATTTGATATTTGGCAAAGTTTGCAAAGAAGCATACTGAGAAGGCTTATAGCTAACTACATGTCTAGATTTGATTGTGTCTGTAAGCTTCAAATAAATATAAAGGCAGTAAATATAATTTCTGTTCATTCATCTTTTTTTTTTTTTTTAGTTTTTAAGTTTACATATTTATTTATTTATTTATTTTTAAATAATTTCTATACCCAACATGCAGCTCGAACTCGCACCCCCAGGATCAAGAGTCACATGCTCTTTTGACTGAGCCAGCCAGGCACCACTGTTCTCTCAGTTTTTAAAATATGCTATAGCCATATTGAATGTGAAGTGATCCAGAACAATTGAGGTCGTCATTGGGAAAGTATTCTGAACACTTGGGGGCGCCTGGGTGGCTCAGTGAGTTAAACCTCTGCCTTTGGCTCAGGTCATGATCTCAGGGTCTTGGGATTGAGGCCCGCGTCAGGCTCTCTGCTCATCAGGAAGCCTGCTTCTCCCTCTCTGCCTGCCTCTCTGCCTACTTGTGGTACCTCTCTCTCTCTCTCTGTCAATAAATAAATAAAAATCTTTTAAAAAAAAGAAAAGAAAAAAAAGAATTCTGAACACTTGAATCATGCTCTCATTTAGTTCTTTAACTATGATTGTTCTTTAACTTCAGAATTCTGTCCTATAGCACTTTTGTACCTTAAGGATCAAAAGGGGAATGTGAACAAAAAAATTGGATACTATAAAGTACTAGACATATGTAAAGTATCGGGCACTTGGTTTCAACTAAAAAATCTATCCTAAGAAAACCTCCTAAGGGAACTGTGACATAGGTTACCATTTTTATTTGGGCTACAGAATACGGATAGTAAATTTGTCACAGTAAGACTAGAAGAGTGGAGTGCTTACTGGTTCAGTGACCTTCAGTTGGCATTTACTGTGTAATACTCAAGGACGGCATAGTGTGACAGTCTACACTCCTAAATCAGAAATGTTCTTTGCTGTATTCAAGTTGTCTTTTAATTCTTTCTGTCATTTACATTCTTTACTTCCCAGCTGCCAGATTTGTACTTTAGGAAGGTAAGGTTCGAAAAGGTTTGGGGTAAAATAATAAGAAAGAGACAAAAATTTAGCATTGCTATCATGGAATGAAAAATACTGTTAGTGTACCAAACGATATTTGGATGTTTATTTGTATCATTGTATATTTGATAAATTTAGTATTTTTAATCTGAATTTCATAATTGAGTCTAAATTATTCTGTCATATTTGTTACCAAGAAGATGTAACAGATATTTGATAATTTTTTATTCTCTTCTTATAGTTTTCAGCATATGATTTCATCCCATCTCCAAAATTAAAGCCCTCTCAAGGAATGCCAGTAAATGATGATTTATGTTTTAGCAGAAAAAGAGTGTCAAGAAACTTATTTCAGAATAGTCGAGATTATAACCCAGATTCTCTTCCTGTATGTGCTGCTGGTAAGTAAAAGGTCCAGGTAATGGACATGTTGAAACTATCTTAAAGGTTTCTCTAAAGTTAATAATTTCTTTAAGAGCTCAAAGAATTTGGGGCGCCTGGGTTGCTCAGTGGGTTAAAGCCTCTGCCTTCGGCTCAGGTCATGATCTCAGAGTCCTGGGATTGAGCCCCGCATCGGGCTCTCTGCTTGGCAGGGAGCCTGCTTCCCTTCCCCTCTCTCTGCCTGCCTCTCTGCCTACTTGTGATCTCTGTCTGTCAAATAAATAAATAAAATCTTAAAAAAAAAAAAAATCTTAAAAAAAAAAAAGAGCTCAAAGAATTTATAATCTAGTAGACAATTCAGATTCAGTAAGTATTTGTTAAAGATCTGATAGGAATGCGACACCTGGGTGCCTTAGTCCATTGAGTGTCCAACTCTTAATTTTGGCTCAGGTCGTGATTTCAGGGTCATGAGATCAAGCGCTATGTTGTTTGTGCCTGCTCACACACTCTCTCTCTCTATATCTCAAAAAAAAAAAAAAAATCTAATAAGAATGGACACTTTGACATAATTGTCTCCTAAGATTCTGGGAGGGTTTCTCACTGAAACCCTTTAAGTACTAATGTCAGGCAGTATTTACTTAATCAACAATCCATATTTATTGAGTGTCTCCTATGTGTCAGATATTTTACTAGGAACTGGGGATATGGCAGTCAACAAAAGAGGGAAAACTTTCTTCGTAATAAATCTTGCATTCTAATTGGAGCAAAGCAGACATTAAATAAATGCAAAGCATAGTAGGTTAGATGGTGATAAATGCTATGGAGAAAAATAAAGCAAAGAAGCGAAAATGGAGAAAGTGCTATTTTAAATAATATGGTGAAAGAAGGCCACATTCAGAAAGAGAATATTTGAAGCAAACCACACAAGTATCAAGAGAGAAGAAAAATAATTACAGGAAGAGGGAATAGTACAGAATGCAGAACATGTTTTAGAAAGATCAAAGAGGCTAGTTAGTCTGGAATGAAATCGGTAAGGGGTAGAGAAGTAGAAAATGAAATTAAAGAGGTAATAAGGGTGCTTATTTATAAGGTCTAGTGGACTATTGAATGAACTCTGGCTTTTACCCTGAGTGAGGAACATTTTGAGAAAAGAGGTAACATATGTTGCCTTATGTTTTCTAGTCATGTTTTGGATGTTACATTTGAAATAGAGCTAAGCAAGGGCACCCGGGTGGCTCAGTCAGTCAAGTGTCCAACTCTTGATTTTGGCTCAGGTCATGAACCTCACTGTGGTGATACCCAGTCCCAGGTCTGGGTCCATGCTCAGAGGGAGTCTGCTTGAGATTCTCTCCCTCTTCCTCTGCCTTTCCTGCCCCCCCAATCTCCCTCAAATAAATAAATCTATCTTTAAAAAATAAATAAATAGACTTAAGGAGGGCAAGGATGAAAACAGGGTAGAGTTGGTGGAGGTTTAACCAGGCTAGCAGTGAATGTAGTGAAAGCAGTTAGATACTGACCATATGTCATAGGTAGAGTTGATATGATCTGCTGATGGATTGGGTATGGAATGTGTGAGAGAGAGAAGTAAAGAGTGCTCTCAGGTTTTTTGGCCAGAGCAACAGAAAGATGTTTGTCTAGGTAAGTGTTATAGAAAGTAAATATTATGGTAGTTTAAAGGACATGGTCATCGTCATGGGCCATATCAGTTAGAAAAGGCACTGAAGAGATAATTATAATGCATCTTTTGAGGATGTATATGATACAAGCAGTTAGAGGTGAGTTGTGAGGAGAGCAGAGGTTTACATTAGGAATGGGCTTGGGATATTCTAGAAGCTGTGTGAAGACATGATTCATTTTATTTTTTTTTAAAGATTTTATTTATTTATTTGACAGAGAGAGAGAGAGATCACAAGTAGGCGGAGAGGCAGGCAGAGAGATAGGAGGAAGCAGGCTCCCTGCTGAGCAGAGAGCCCGATGCGGGGCTCGATCCCAGGACCCTGGGATCATGACCTGAGCCGAAGGCAGAGGCTTTAACCCACTGAGCCACCCAGGCGCCCCGACATGATTCATTTTAGATGGTTGAGAAAAAATTTGGGTATGGAGAACCCTTGTGTACTAGGCTCAGAAATTTGAACTCATGCTTATAAGCTACATGGAACTAATGGGAGATTGTTTTCATTAAGGAAAAGAGAAGCTAGGGTGATAAGGTTGGTTACAAATCAAATAGAAATAATCAGGAAAATATGACCACTGGATATAGAAGATGAA